>NC_139802.1:3187038-3259538 GCF_963457635.1 Microchirus variegatus
CAAGTCAATCTTTTTTTGTTTTTCTTGCGTTTTGTTCTCATTCATCGTAAATTATCTCACGTTGCCCACATACTCTTTTCTAAGTGACACCTGTTGCTTTCATACCATTCTAAAAGTCTATTTTTTATATTTGTAAAGTGTAAATGTGAAATAGCCTCTTTAGTACAAATCAAGTATTTTGCGTTTTGCGATGATAAATTAATTCTGTTTTCAATAAAGATTTGTTTGCGTGTGTTTGTTTTAAAGTCACAGATAATTTAAAGCTTTTAATTCTGATCTAAACACTCATCGCCATACAGAACAACAACAAAACCGTATGGTTTTCTTTATACGAGACAGCGACACAGTGAGAGCGGGAGCAGGAAAAGAAATCAATCTGAGGTTGGAAAGAGGAAAAAAAAACGGTCTGAGATTTGAGACGCTGCGACAAAAGGAACACGAGGGAGGTAAATGTTGTCTAAAAACACACATGTTCTTAGAAATCACACGGGAGGGCACGGGGGAGGAAACACATCACAGTCACAGAGTGAGTGAGTGAGTGAGTGAGTGAACAGGGAGTGGGTGTCGAGATACTCTCAGAGATAATGCAGAGAGAACAGGGGAGGTGAAGACAGGAAAATCTAGTCCCAGTCTCAAACAATCTGTGCGAGCAAGGAGACATGAAACAAGAGTCGAGCCGAGTTGAGTTACAAGGGGGGAGAGGAGAGGAGAGGAAGGGGGGAGACAGAAAGAGAGGAGGGAGAGAAGCCGTGACGCCACGCGACGCCTGGGAGATGAACGGAGCCGTCGAGCAAGAGGTGAACACACATGCATGCAGCCACAGGAAGTAGCAAAGAGAGTCCTTGCAGGTGTGTGTGTGTGAGTGTGTGTGTGTGTGTGTGTGTGTGTGTGTGTACAGATGTCTGAGGGAGAGATGTGGTAGCAGCCACCGCTATCATTAGCATCACCAAAAGGGAGTTTCAACCTAAGATGGAGAACACACGCAGATGTGAGAGAGGCATGCTGACACAGTGGTTTCACACTTTACTCCCCTTCTCTCTCTGAGCTCCTTATCTGGTCAGCACTTTCTACCCCCAACACACTAGACAAGGTGTGTGTGTGTGTGTGTGTGTGTGTGTGTGTGTGTGTGAGTGTGTGTGTGTGTGTGTGAGTGTGTGTGTGTGTGCAGAGGCGATTCTAGAGTCTGTAGGGGCCCAAAGCAAACATTTCCGGGGGGCCCTTCCAGCCAGTGTTCATCATGTTATAAATAATCTGACGAAAAATGTATGCGTTCAAAATATTTCTTTTTTTTCCGAAATGAATGAAATAACATGGAAATTAATTAATTAATTAATTAATTAATTAATTAATTAATTAATTAATTAATTAATCGATTATTGTAATTAAGTATGTGAAAATATAAATGTAAAGAACAATAAAATACTGTAAATAGCTTTTTTAAAAACGATATAAACTTAGTTTAAATAAAAATTACATTACACTGTAAAGAACCCACATAGAACATTGGTTCTCAAAGTGCAGCCCGGGGGCCAATGGCGGCCCGCAGAAACATTTCTGACGGCCCGCAATGAATTACAGTTGCTAGTTTTAATCCAGGAGCGACTAAGCTTGTTAAATGTTTATTGGACATTACTGGATACAGACCAATAAGTGTAAACAAAAATACTGGGTATTTACCTGGTTTCTATAGGTGAATTTTAGTGTATTATTGTGTTATAAGCTGGTAATAAGCAGGTAGCTACAGCCCCCAATTACTAGCTATTTACCCAGTAAATATATGGTAACAGAAATGTGTTACTTTGTATTAACCTGTAATTAGAAGGTAAGAACAATGGCCAAAATACTGGGTAATTACCCAGTAAGTAAATTATAAAGAGTTATTATATTAATGCTTAAATTACATTATATTAACGCTTATATTACTAAACGCTAAACTGTAGAACTGCAATCTGGTCATTGAAGTTATTACAAATGGGATTTCTTTCTGTTTTTTTTTCCTTTGGCGGCCCTCAGTTCAAAGTTGGGTTCCTAAATTGGCCCTCGGGTATCAAAACTTTGAGAACCCCTGATATAGAACAATACAATACTGTAAATAGCTGAAAAAAACATATATAAACTGAGTAAAAAAGGATATGCATTACTGCACATTTCAGTAAAAACAGCCCTCAGGCTCCGAGTGTCGGGGGCCCCCTATCAGCTCGGGGCCCCAAGCAGTTGCCTGCCTTGCCTGTTCACAAGCTGCGCCTCTGTGTGTGTGTGTGTTTGTGTGTGTGTGTGTGGGTGTGTGTGTGTGTGTGTGTGTGTGTGTGTGTGTGTGTGTACCTGTGTGTGTGTGTGTGGGTGGGTGAATCACATTCTTCATTCTGCACCAATTAATAAGTCAGAGCAGGAAAAGGAACTTTATTCTTGTGCAAGTTAACAACGCTGAGAACGACAGCTGATTACACAACATGTGACACATTGGAATGAAAGATCAGATCAAATATCAGTGGAGCACACACACCGAGGGGGCGCTGTTGTGACGATTTGAGTGTGTCACGGTATTTGTCACTTTCATTTAATAACAGACGATAACACACGAGTCGTATTTTCCAGTCTGACATTTGTCAAAATAGAATTAGAAAGTGATGCATAACATGAGCAACGCAATGTTTTTTTCTTATAATAACAAACATGCAATCGGGTCAAGTAGGAAAGTACAAGTGATCCTAATCTTTTTTTCATCACTTGCTCATACTGTAGTTTCTGTAAGTCACTGGGGGTGTTTTAATGCGTCAGTCTGAGGTGCAAATAGAGCTGCAACTAACTTTAATTTCCGTAATCGATGAATCTGTCGATTATTTTCTCGATTAATCAATGAATCGTTTGGTCCTTAAAATGTCAGAAAATGTTAAAAAATGTTGATCAGTGTTTGTCAAATCTGGAAATGACGATGTTCTCGAACGTCTTGTTTTGTCCACAAACCAAAATGATTCAGTTTTAATGATTTCTTTGTTACGTGGAGCAAAGAAACCAAGAAAATATTCACATTTAAGAAGCTAAAACAATAAAGAATCTTGTTTTAATCATGAAAAAAGCTTCAAACCCATTATCGATTATCAAAATAGTTGGCTATTCATTTAGTAATCGATTAATAGTTTCAGCTCTAGGTGCAAACAAATCCAACTTAACGGTGGAGACATTTACATAATGCGTTTACAAAGTGAATAAATGAAATTCTTCATTTGCACATCAACTTAACACTGCCTACATATATTTAATATCTACATTGGAGAATATTTATGTCATATTTTAGTCAGATGGGTCAGTTTCAGACTCCTAATCCTAAAAAACAAATATTACAAAATGTACATTTTATAAACTAAACACTGCACTAAACCCTTTGTGTGTGTGTGCGTGTGTGTGTGTGTGTGTGTTGGTTGATGTAACAAAGACTAACATTTGTATCCATTATGTAAAACTGTTAAAGCAGATATCGTTTTGAAAATTTACATAACATAGTGTACAGTGGTATTTTTTTCATTTCATTTTACCCAGTGAGGACATTTTGGCCGGTCCATACAACTTTAATGGGCTTTTCTTTTTTTTTTTACCATTAAGAACCTGTTGTAGAGGTTAGAAGTAGAGTAAGGGTTAGGGCGTTTAGTTTAGTGATGGTTAAGGTGAGGGTAAGGAGCGAGGGAATGCATTGTGTCCACACAAAGAATGCAAAACCAGCCTGTGTGTGTGGGTTTTTAACTCTTTGATCACTTTAAAAAAAACAAAAAACACCCTGTTCTCTTGCTCACTTGGACAAAACTCCAATATATACTATACTATACTATATATATACTATATATATATATACTGTATATATACTATACTATATAATAATTTATACTCTGCTCCTGCTGCATGGAACGCGTTGCAAAAAGACTGGAAATTACCTGTACTTATTTCATTGGATGTGTTTTAAATCCAGATTGAGAGCACTCGAGACATCCTCCTTGACATGTAACTGTTTTTTATAATCTATAATTTTATGTAATTTTGTAAATGTAATTTTACTGTAACTTTATGTAACTTTTGCTGCCTCTTGTCCAGGACTCCCTTGAAAAAAGAGGTTCTTAATCTCAATGGGACCTTCCTGGTTAAATAAAGGTTAAATAAAAACAAAAAAAACATTCGTCAACATAAAGCAGAATTACAAAACAGTGGACCCAACTATCTCTGTAAAAAAAAGTCGATAAATGAGCAAAAACAAAACGAATACTCATTATTGTCCCGTCAGATGGGGAAGTGTCGATGTGTGTGGGATAGGCTGGTCTGAAGGAGAGATGAAAGAACATGTACATTAACGGTTTTATAATTTTCATAATGTCTTCCTGTTGTGAAATGTCGCTCTTGTAAATATATATATATATATATATATATAAATATATATATATGCAAAAAAAAAGAAAGGAAAACCAATGTGAGAGCAAACCTGTCGGCCTGCAAACATCTGCTGATAACAAGACCTGTTTGACATGTAAATTGTTCATTTGCACAAGTGTGAGTGGATCACACTGGGTTACCACATCACTGGGAGGGTCCCAGCAACAACAACCGCTGCTGCTGCTGCTGCTGCTGCTGCTACTCTCCCACACAGCAACATTGCAAAAGTGCCGGACCCACACACACACACACACACACACACACACACACACCCCCACACGCACACGCACAGATATGTCGCAAAACTAACTGATCTCGATCAGTTCCCTCTTCCTGTGCTCAGTAAAAGATGTTCGACCACTAGAGCAAGATGCAGAGATCGACGTGACAAAAACAACAAGTAGAAGTGTCACGGCAGAGGTGAGGCACAAAAACGAGAAGAGGACGAGAAGGAGACGATCAGAGGACAAGTCATCGTCGTCATCGATGCGTCACCTTCCTGACAAATCAATGACACGGGAGAGCGGAGGAGGTTTTGACTTTACTGTAACTACAGTCCACGAATGCAAACTTCACAGTAACTTTAGGGAGGAGCTTGTGGTCCAGATTACTGGTGCATCACCCACTGACAAACATGAGATTAATCTTCTTTTATTTCTTTTTTTTGGACGACGTGTCACAGCACAAACTTTGGATGAATGGTGGTGTGGTGGGTCACTGAAGAACAGCAGCCATTTTATAGGCCACAACAGGTGTTGTCATCAAATGAATGATGACAAAGTTCCACACTGTCCTGAACTGAACACAGCCAACATTAGTGTTGTGCTTTTTCCTGCTCCTACGATTGTGTAGTTCAGGCATGTACCAAAGTCCGGCCCGGGGGCCAATCACGGCCCTCTGTCAGATTTTGTCCCAGGAGAGACTGGTAACATTTCCTGTTACCTTATTATGTTATTAAATCTGACTCCAGATGTGAAACAAAATGCAGAATTGTTTAATTTGTTCACTCCTGCGTGACTTAGATTGGGTTACATCTCCAAAGCTAAGATAAATAATTGTGACAAGGACAATACAATTATTATAAAACATGGCCTTTGTGTGTAAATGTGGCTGTTAGAAAAAAAAAAAGACTACTATTGGTCCCCAGAAATCTTTGGCCCTCGTTAGAACAAGTTTGCACAGCCCTGTTCTGTTGTAGTTCAATAAATAAGCTTGGTCCAAAAGAACAGCATTTAACTTTTTTTGTTTCATAAAGTGAAGTCAAAATGAACACATTAGTTTTTATAAGTACCACCTGAGGAGATGCTGAGCTCTCAAAGTAACTCTATTATCACCAACGTCACAGGAGGCAGATTTATTCCCAATAAGATAATTTTCTCTCTCATCGTCCTCCTCTTCCTCTTCCATATACTTCACACACTGCTAAAGTGAAATTACATTTATTTTAAAGGTCCCATATTATGCAAAATCATAAACTTTTTAATCATTTAAATCCTTATATTTGGCACCCTGGAGGCCCTATCAGTCGGCAAAGATGACTCAGTCATGTTTTTGTGCTCCTCCTCAGTCTAAGTACAGGAAATGAAACACGCGATGTTGACTTCCGCGCTCACTGGGACGTCACAAAATTCCTGGAGTCGGGAAGCTCCGCTTTGTCCGTAAAACATGCGAGAGTGCAGGCGAGGGCAACGGTATCCGAAACCTAGAACCCACAGAGCAGCACAGAGTACAGTGGAGGATGACCACGGATGTCACCACACCATTGTAAGAAGACGCCGCTCTGCACCTCCACACCCTCACTAACTCAAGGAGGAAGTGAATAATGATGGAGTTTAAGGTGGAAAATCCTCATTTTTAAATGTGTTAAGCCAGTGTTGATGGAGCCGGTGCACATTAGTCATGGATGGCTAACGAAACGTACAAGTCAGTAGCTTTCCTTGCTACCAATATATATATATATATAAAATGTGTATTGTAGAGGACAATAGACTCAAAGAAATCATTGAGTAATCATCAGGAAAATAAAAAAAATGGTGGTCACTGGTCAATAACCACTTTTCATCACAACAATCTCCGCTGTTCAAGATCGTAAACTGTCACCGTTTGCAAGAACTGTGAGTAAAACAGTGTCATGTTATAATATATATAATATATATTATAATCATAATAATAATAACAATAGTATACGAGTGAACATAATAAAAAAAAATGTTTCCCCATGTACTGATGGTTCTTTAGTTTTGCCTGATCTTTGTTTTTCTGTTAATGTGAACACAGTAAATGCATCGAAGAGAGTTGATCACAATTGTTGACAACTTTAAATATCAGGGCATAATCATTGATTCTAATCTAAATTTTAAAAAGCATATTAAAAAGATATCCAGAAATGTCAGAGTTAGTTTGATTAATTTTAGACACACATTACCAACACATGCTGCTAAATTGTTTATGCATTCAATGATCCTTTCACATTTGTCCTGCTGTGCTAAGAGTTGGTCCATGGCAGGTGTGACTACTCCGAAAAACCCTTGTATACTCTTTACAAACAGGCTGTGAAAGTTTTTGATAAAAAAAAAAAAAAAAAAAAATTACCATCACTGTACCATTATATAAAAAAAACATAACCTGTTAACATTTAACAGTTTTCTTTGGTTCTCTGACATGTGCCTGATGTACAAAACTGACCCATGACCTTGCACCACCACCACTCAAGCAATGTGTATCATTCTGCAGGGACAATATAATAAGGGTATCTCGGGCTGCAATGAGAGGTGATTGTTCAACCAAATTTAAGAAGACCACTTTTGGGCGATCAGCATTCTCATACCAAGCAACTGGAAACTCAATTTTGAGATTGTGCAAGTCTTAATAGGTTTAAAAAGTCTCTGAAGACGTGGCTGAAAGAGAATCGATCTTGCTATCATTGATCCTTGTATATATTTATAACACCACATGTATTTTGTATGTTGCTGAGCTGTTGTTATCTGTTTTTTGATAATTGTCTGTAATGTCTAGTATGTTTTTATATAGAACCTGTTCTATACATGGTCCCTGTTAACAAAAACCAATTAACTAAACTAATTTCCATCTGATTTAAAGAATGATGGTCATGTCATTTTTCCCAAGTGTAGCCAATGCAACTTTTTTTTTTTTTAGGAATAAAAGCCACCACTTGCTGCTGGAGTTCCCCTTTAAAAGAGCACATGTAAAAGCGGTCAGCTGCAGCACTATCGACTCCCCCGAGCTGCTTCAGTTTGGGTGTTTATTCTCACTTTCCCTGAAGCATTGTCTCACTGTACCTATTTATGATAACCGCCCTCTCGAATGTGTACAGAAACAATCACACCGTTACTAGAAGAGCTGAATCATGAACCTTCAAACAGTCTGACTCTCTGACTCTTTACAAGAAGAGGAGTCTCAGCGCGACAGGGCTCGCGCCGGGGGCGGCGTGGGCTGCGAGGCTGGTGGTCGAGAGTGAGTGAGGAATGTCAAATGCGACAGAACCTCATGACTAAAAAGAGGAAATGGCACATGCATAACTTCCTCTATTGACACAAATCAAGTGGGCGCAAGACTCAACTGTAGTATAGCGGCAGATTACGGACAGTGTGTAGTCACCCCTGTGTCACTGCTGCCTTCATGTGAAGAAACATCCACCATATATGGTGAAAAGCCCGTGTTTGTCCGGAGGTCAAAGGCTAAAGGAGGTGTACGACAGTGCATTTATTTAAAAAAAATAAAATAATAATGCAGGTATACTTTGCAGGTATAGCGATGAGTACCGTGTAGAAGTGCCTTCCTTGTTCCCCAAGTTACAATTATTAAAATAAGACAAGGGAATTTCTCTCAATGATAATAATAGGTAATAGTTGGAGGTTGAGAACAAGGGTGAGACGCCTTCAAATATAAAAGAAAACAGAAACCTCACGTACTTCTTTCTTTCTTTCAAGTGCCACGTTCTCTCTTTCTCTCCCCACCTTCCTCCCACTCAGTCAGAGTGTATGAAACTGAAAGGCCAATGTCTGAAAAGGGGGAATTTATAAGGGCTTACATGCCCTAATTAAAGCATTTCCTGGAACTGTGCGTAACATGCGTGTGCGTGTGTGTGTGTGTGTGTGTGTGTGTGTGTGCGCGCGTGTGTGTGTGTTCCTCATCTGACAGACCACTCAATGCCACTTCCCCCTAACCCTCCAGTTAATGGACACATGGTAGTCACACACCAGCGAAGCCATGGTCACATGATTCTTTTCACACCAACAACAACGAGCACACAAACAAATTGCATCCTATTGTTGGTCAATAGCATTTCGTCTAGTAGTGTATTCTTCCATTTGTCCCCCATCATGTGTCATTTACATGCAGCAAAATTGTGCTCCCGTCTGTGCTGATGTATACTGTATATCTTTATCACGAGGGTTACATTAAAGAAATCAATTTAGTTTAGTTTATTTTCGAACATGTGAATAATAACAATAACAAAAGAAGAAATGAAAATTAAAAAAACAACAAAACATTTTTTTTTTAAATAAAAATTAATATACAAAATGAATAAACAGTTTCAAATCATTCTTTAGATAACCTGTTTTATAGGTTATAAGAGTCAAATTCCAGTTGACATAGGGCAAAATGGGGGCTACACACTGGACAGGGTTGACCAACATACAGAGATGAACAACCGTTTACTCTAAAGATGAAACAATTACTCAATTAATCGATTATTAATCGATGACTAAATTAATCGTCAACAATTTTGATAATCAATTCATCGGTTTGAAGCTTCTTTCATTATTAAAACTAGAGTTCTGGTTCTTTCAGCTTCTTAAATGTGAACAAACGGAGTCATTTTGTCATTTTGGTTTGTGGACAAAACGTCATCATTTCCAGTTTTGACAAACGCAACATCAACATCGTTTAAAGTTTTCGGACATTGATTGAACTGACCAAACAATTACTCGATTAATCGTGAAAATAATCAACGGATTAATCGACTATGAAAATAATCGTTAGTTGCAGCTCTAATTTACTCTCACACTCACATCTACAGTATGGTCAGATTAGAGCAGTGTTTCCCAACTCTGGTCCTCAAAAAATACATTTATTTTATTTTTTTTATTTTTTAAGACAAAAGTTGAAAAATTATTTTTTGGGGAAAAAAATTGACAAAAGTAAAAAAAAAAAAAGTTGAAAAAATGAAAAAAGAAAAATACAAAAGTTGAAATCTAAAATATATATATATAAATATATATTTTTTTTTTTTACAAAAGTTGAGCTTGATGATGAGCCGACGATTCAGTTGAATCAGGTGTTTTTGGAGCAGGGCAACATGTAAAACATGGCAGGGCAGAGTTCCCTGAGGACCAGGGTTGAGAAACACTGGATTAGAGTGTAGAACATTTTTGGACTGTGGGAGGAAAACCCAGAGAAACCCCACTCGCACACGAGGAGAACGTGCAAAGGCCCTCGGTCAAACTCCTATCGGGATCCGAACCGGTGACCTTCCTGCTGTGAAGCAACAATGCTAGCCGCTGCACCTCCCCGATGCCCACTTTTCACTCCTACACGAGCAAGTTTCTTTAATTGACCAACTACACTTTAACTGGAATTAAAATTCAGGAAGTTAATCTGTTGAAAAACAACAGAATAATCAAATCAACAACATTATTGTTAAGTCATTATTGATAAGAGGAATCAGCAACTGTGCCGAGACCAAGTCAAATATGTGGTACCAGATTAAAAAAATGTATGTTTTTCATATCAGGGTTTTATATCAGTGTTTCCCCAAAGCTGAAGAATAATGTGTTGTTATCTTTGTCAGTAAGATTTCAAAGCTTCCCAAAAGCACTGCTGCTTTGTGCACATTATCCACTACATTAAACACGTGCAGATAGGCGGGTTTAAACACAAGCTTATTTTTGGCATCATTCCTGAGGCATCTTTAAAAGCCGATAGCAGTTAATAGAGCGCCTGCAGTCAACAAACCACAGTGGAGTTAACTTCCAGTTTGCCTATAAAATATTTAAATGTTTGACCACTTTATTCGGCTCATATTGTTTTTTCAAGGACGAGGAAGGACCTCGAGGAGCCCGGCCCCTTCCACTCTTACAACCATAAAGGAGGTTCAAACCCCCCAACCCCAACAACTCTGTGTTTGTGAAGTAAATAAACACAAATATGATGATTGCTGTGTTAAAACATTACAGAGCAGAACCACACGAGACACCATCAACACACCAACTTCAATAATGTAATGATAAGAACTTCATTTCCAATAAGCATGTAGTACACATTTTTAAATTGGACTAGAACACAAGAACAATGATGCCTGCCTTTGTGATATATATATATATATATATATATATATATATATATATATATATATATATGCTAATTGTGGTGATCAAGTGATATTTGTAGGATATACGTAGCTGCAGCAGTGAATAGCTTTCATTAGAGCTGCATTAAACGATTATTTTCATAATCCATTAATCTGTCGATTTTTTTCATGATTAATTTAGTTATATTTGGTCAATACAGGGTCTCTGCAGGTTTCAACAAGTCAAATTTAAGACTTTTTAGGACTTTTTTTAAGACCATAATGAATACAATTTAAGACCCATTTCAAATCCATACTGGCAAAAACATACAAAGACATGAAGGAAAATTGGAACCACAAATCGTTGAACTTGCAATTCGGCTTAGCTGTGGGCTTTCATTAAGTTTTCTCCGCTGCTATGCTAAGCTGTAACACACCGCGGCGCGCGCACGCAGCCCGCTAGCTAGTGGTGCTCGATAAATTGTCACCGGGCAGCACAGGTGACGTACTTTAGTTCCGTGTTGTACTTTTGTTATCACATCCTCAAAAATAGAAACATTTCAAAGCGAGACTGAAGTTTATGCATGTTTTAAATAAAAGTAACAAAATTGTATTTCAGACCTTAAATGAGATTTTAGGAGAATTTAAGACATTTTAAGGCCTTAAATTCAAATTATTGGATTTAAGACTTTTTAAGACCCCGCGGATACCCTGCAATAAAATGTCAGAAAAAGTGTTTGTCAAACCTGGAAATGATGATGTTCTCAAAGATCTTGTTTTGTCCACAAACCAAAAAGACTCACTTTTAATGATTTCTTTGTCATCTGGAGCAAAGAAATGAAGATTATATTCACATTTAAGACGCCGAAACCATCAGAAATCTTGTTTTAATCATGAAAGGAGCTTCAAACTCTCTCAAAGCTCTAGTTTTCGTTTATTCATTATCACCTTTTTTTTTTAGAAATATTGAAAAGATGTGGTGATGTTAATTAACGTATTGTACAGAAACACCTGCACACACGTACTAACTCATTCAGTGTGTTTTTGACTTTATGAAAGTTGACATCACCTGGCAGCTCCATAACGTTTCGCTGCAGAACAAAACTTGTCAAACACCGATAATTCCATTTCTGCTTCGTGTGTGTATGTCGGCGGCGCGGTGGTGCAGCGGTTGGCACTGGTGATGAATCCCAGTTCAGCAGGAGGCCTTTGTGTGTGTGGAGTTTGCATGTTCTCATATTATGTGTGCGTGGCTTTCAAAGACATGCAGATCCTGAATCCTGGCTCTGACCCAACGGCTGGGACTGAAGCAAATGTAAAGCACGATAGAGAATGGATGGATTCATGTATGTACCTGCAGGATGCGCTCATTTTTGTTGGGGAAAAAATGGCTGCACTCGCACACAACCCTGGAAATTACTTCCTTTAGCAGCAGGCGGTGATACGAACGCCGATATGTTTCAAGTCGTATTCACACCCAATAGTCCGCTAGACTCAGTAAGATTGGGGACTCGGTTCAATTGGGGGTTGCAACATTCAGCCGGTCGGACTTTGCTTTCACACTTTAGTCAAGCGAACTGAACCTTTTTTCAATAACATATTCCCCTCCTCGCCTGAGGTGGCGCTGCATCAGCAATTACTGAAGGAGAAGATAAGACAACAATGAACAAGACAACAAATCCTATCGTTTTATGTGAACATACGACACATATACGCTCGACCCATGGATGTATAATATGAACTGGATAGAGCACCTTGCCCCCTCTGCCTTGAAGACAATTTTTACATGGTGGCCACTGTGGGTACTGCAACAGAAAACCCCATGGAGCCCAAAAAGCAATTTTCCCATCGACCGCAATAGTAAAAGAGACGCCTGTAAAAGTGTCCACAGGACACCTCGAGACATGGACACGGGCTTTTGTAGATCTTTATATGGTAGTGACACTACTGCGCGTGCTCTATGGGCCCCATAACCCGGAAAAGAAACGCGGAAGTCAAAAACTTTTTTGGCATATGCAGCTGGGTGAGCAGCGTCATAGGAATGAACGGAATTAAGGAGCGGTGCTCTATCCTAGTTCATATAATACATCCATGTATTGACCTGATATTTGGTTGCGTTTACACACAATGCCCCGCGTTGTAGTCCGCTTCCTGCGTTTGGTTTACTTGAAGCGAACCGAGACCTATGTGTTACCCTAGATTTCCACTGGACGCGGAACAGCCGCGGAATGGCCGCGGAACGGCGGCGGCGCGGTTCTGCTTCGTCCTCTGCCCGGCGTCGATCCCCACCGGGCGCGTTAAGGCAGCGGCGCGGAGCCTTGGGAGCCGGCGGTGTTCACGGAAGATCGCGCGATAATCTCGAACGGACGCGAGTTCGCGAGATCCAGCGATAGACTGTGTGTATAAAGGAAATAACAACAACAACAGCTTCTTTTCATTCTCCGACGTGGAAGAACTGTTGATCTGGTGTCATGAATTATTTTATGTTTCTCCACTTCAACAATCAGTCTCTCGTCGTACATTATGACTCTCCGAGACGCTCTGATTAATTGAGTGTTGACCTGGCAGCACCGGACACGACGCGATGTTCGACGTTCACTTTGATTCTGTGTCGCTTTTCCCGTCCGGTGCGAAACTGCTCTGTTGGAATTTACGAGGTTCAGCAGCGGCAACGGCAAAAATAGAACTGCCACCTATCGATAGCGCTGACGTTCCGCGGCCGTTCCGCGTCCAGTGGAAATCCAGGGTTAGGCGGACCAGAGTTTGCTTCTTTGGTGCGGCTCAGAGTTCAGTTGTGCATTCACACCTCCCCAAACGAACCAGACTTTCCGAGCAGGATTCGAATTAGAAGGGCTGATGTAAATATGACATAAGACGAATGTAAAAAAAAAAAAAAAAATCTATTTATTGTGAAATAAACTGCTCTGTTCATGTAAAACTAGACTTTTAGTTAGTCCAACTGAAATTGTACTAAATCCAATTTCTTTAAACTCAATCAGATGTTCAATCTAACCCAAAGTGGTGAAACCTTTCACAGCTCACAGCTCTGGAAAGAACAGAAGAAGAAGAAGAAGAAGAAGAAGAAGAAGAAGAAGAAGAAGAAGAAGAAGAAGAAGAAGAAGGCAACGGTGAGTAAAACCTAGTGACCTGTGCGTTTTGGACTGAGGAGACTGTTCTGTCAGCTTAAAGAATTTAATATTTTATGAAGTTAATGAATGGGAGAAAGATTCTGACAGGTGCTTCACATGGTGCCAACTCGCTACCAGCTGAATCGCCACCTGAGCACATTTCTATCAATAAATTGATTCCTTGCTCGTCGTCCAATGCGATGTCACAGTCGAGTTGCAGACGTAGCCTTTAAATGTGCACGGAAACACAGCGAATGACTCAAACTTGGGCGCCGAAAGCATCGTAAACACACAAGTACGCTTGAAACAACTGTCAAATCCGAGTTCATGCGACCGCTAACCATTCTTCCCAAAAGTGTTTCCACACTCCCCGAGCGCACAAACGCCGTAAATCAACAGGGAACCTTCAGAGTGTGCCATGTTCCACATTTGTCTCTTTGATGGCAGGCATTTTTTGCCACACCTTTGAGCGACGGCGCTGTCAAGGGAGCATACTTTGTATACTTTGGTGCCTGTTGCATGGTCAAACAGCTTCAGAAACCTCCTCCCGCCGCCGCACCTTTCCAAAACCAACAATCAATCTCAATAAATTTTCACTCCGCGCAGTCGAGACGCCCCCTCTCTCTTTCTCTCACTCATTCCACAAGTGCTTCTGCTACTTTTCATGTTCCCACATGAGAGCGATGCAATGAAAGTCTTGGAGGAGAGAAAACATGCACCATTATCCCCACTTATAGAGACTTATCTCATCTCGCCACGCTGACAAGCAGCTTTCCACCCCACCTCCACCTGTAGCTCTTTTTTCCTTTTTGACTTCAGGCACGTTCAGAATGGTACTTCATAAAAAAAAACGAGCGGGCTTAACGTAAACACGATCATCAAGGATATTTAACGTCTATCACGCGTCTATTAAAAACAACAGCGCCTACAGAAATCCACCTGGAGACTGATCCTGAAATCAGTGGTGTTGTGCAGAAAACATGTTTTGTGATTCCTACCTCCAGTCCATAAAATCAGGAGAAGATGGGTTGCCGGATTTTCTGTCCCTCTTGCTCAGTCCACTCTGTGTTCTTTGGCTCAGAGGTCAGCAGAGGTCAGACACCTGAGGACAAAGACACGGAAGTGATTAAAGGTGCCATATGTAAGAATGTGGCCAAAAACGGTTACTACATTCAAATTCAAAATACCGAGGTCTTTTAGGTTTTCGTTTTCTGACGTAACTGGCAACCCGTGGTTGCTCGGCAGCCGAGACTCTACCGACTGCAATGATTGGTAGACGGCGGTAGGTGGCGCCGCATGCCAAAACATGATTTGCAGTCTGCAAAACATTTTTTTTTAATGCAAATATTTTGTCTGTACTGTTGTTGTTGGTGAGTTCAGTTTGTTATATGAACATTATTCCTGAGTCTCTGTGACATATTAGGAGGATTTTATGGTCCAGTTGCTTTAGATTTATTACATAATGCACCTTTAAATAAAATAATCATATTGTTTAAGCAGAGACCAGTGGACACACACAGTCACAGAGTTGAACAGCAAGTGTAACTGACTAAGATGCACGAGTCATTTTTTTTTTTACAGTATAGTGAATGTAGATTAACACACACACACCTTTTATATACGATATAAAACTATACGGTTGCTTTTATAGTCATTTTTCACCCATAGAGAGGCTGCTGTATACCAATCACAACGTCTATCGTCAATTACAGTCGAGCAGAATATGCTCGGCAGGTTTGCGTTCGTCCTAAAGGCAGAACTTGTACGATTTAATGAGTTCTACATTACGGTGTAAGAGGGGTGCAGAGGGGACGGCAAACGTGCAAAGGCGCAGGACTAAATTTGGCCAAAATGGTAGGGTCCATCAGAGGCACACACACAGTCATGGAATAGGATACATCAACATTTAAAACTGCACTGAAACAATGGTTGAAAACTAAACAGACATGCACTCACAGTTAGATTATTCACTTTTTTGTAATGTCTTGTGATTTATGTATTCTTTTGTACCATGTCCTGTTGAATGTCTGCTGTACTAACCTGCCTTAGGACTGCCTTAGGATGAAAATTAGCTATTGTGCTAACTCTACATTGTTGCTCTATGCTGACATGTTGATGAATATGCATTGTCCTAATTCAAATAAATAACTAAAAAAATAAATATGCACGCATGCGGTTTAAAACCCCTAAAACTTTGGTTGTAGAGACACTGGACGCTCACAACCGACAACACAATCTAACTTCGGTAAAAAATGCTCACATTAAAGACTCCAGGAGTCGTGTTCTCCATTACAGCGTTAAGGGTAAACTCTGCTCAGTAAGGCAATGATAATTGGGTGGTGGAGGTGGTGGTGTTAGGGGGGGGGGGGATTCTTGTCAAGGAAGACGAAAAAAAAAAGAGACGCAGATAGAAACCAACCGCTTCCTAATTTGACTTCTCATGAAAAGAAGTTCTCCAACAGACAGCAGGGTGAAGAAAGCACGCACACACACACACACACACACACACACTGTAGTGAGGTGATGACATTATTTTTTTATGATTTCCAAAAGCTCATAAAGCAATAAAAAGTCTGCAGACCTGTCATACGTGAACGGAGTGTCAGAGAGAAGAAGAGATATCAGCCGCATGAAAGAGGCAGGCCTGTTAAAGGCAGCACAGGAGGAGGAGGTGGAGGAGGAGGAGGAGGAGGAGGAGGAGGAGGAGGGGGGGGGGGTCATGTCAGGACAGCAGGAGCAGGGGATGAGGCACAGATGTCTAATTATGTTGCAGACAAAGTTAAGACAAACAGAGCGGTGGCATTAAGAATTTATTTCTGACGGATCTTCCCCGTGTGACAGAACGCGTCGTCAGTGTACGTGAGAACGACGCTGAAACGAGGCATGTGTGGCCCCGTGAAACAACTGTCCTCACAATACAGGGCCCCCGAGATGATGAAGCGAGACAGGAAACAAACACTGCATTTAACTAAAAAATACTTTGTCAAACACCCGAGCCTAGAAGGCACATAAGGCATGAACTACCTGCATGGACGCCTAAATATTTAACCGAACAGGCTGCGCCTAAGACAGGGAAACCAAACTCAAGCCAGCTGAGCCTGTTAGGCCGGTCTGTCAGAGGGGCGAGTCAGCTACACAACCACCTCAGAAATGACACACAAACAAAGCCCACTGTCAGACACGCACTCAGACCTTAGACCAACATTACATTACATTATATTACATAGAGCAAAGCCACACTACTGACACACCACTGAAATGTGCAGCTGCAGTTTGTGGGGCCTCGTGTGGACACACACAGAGGGTGTGTACTGAACATTATTAAAAAAAAAACTATGTCTAATATTATGTCCAAGGCTTTAAAAAGCGATCAAACCATGACAAAGTGCTGGACAAAGGAGGATCCAATCAAATTCTGCTTATTGCCTCATAATGAAGGGCTTGTATCTGCTCTGGGACAGTGCCAGGATTAAAATAAAACACTGGGTGCGCCGTGATGATGATGATGCTGCTGCTGCTGCTGTTGTTGTTGTTAATGATGATGATTAACAGACCACTGAAGAGATCATTTAGGTGCAAGAGGGTAAATCCAATATGAGCAGCAGCAGCAGCAGCAGCAGCGGAGGAGGAGGAGGGAGGTCATGTGCGTGAGAGCAGAGCAGGTGAGTTTTGGATGTCAGCCGGTGTTCTCGGCTATTATTAGAGGCCGAGGCTCCGTGAACGCACCCGCCGACCCCCGCAGTTCCCCTACCTCACCTGTGCGCACACACACACACACACACACATATATATATATATATATACGTACACACACACCTGCTCCAAACACACACACTGGGTCTGTAGGTTCCAGTAAAAGCACGCATAAGACAAAAAAAAGTGCGCGCCTGTTTTATCATAAAGGGGAATAAAAGTCGACGGGAGTTACCGAATACTCGTGACGCGAGAGTCCTCCCGTGACCCCGATCAGAACCGGGAGGGAGGAGGAAAGAAGGAGGGAGGGAGGGAGGGAGTGAAGGAGGCAGGGAGGAGTGAGAGTACAGGCTACAGACTGAGGAAAGCCGGTGCTGTCATGGCAAAACAGACATTAAATCACATGTAACACAATAAAGAAGTGAGGTGACTTGTGCAGGTGGAGCAGTTACCTGAGCACCGGTGAGTGTGAGCGAGGACACCTGTCCTGACGCGTCGCCTCCCACCTGAGCGACCTCCACACTTCCTGGATCACTCAGTCCCACCCTGACTACTTCTTCTTCTTCTTCCACTTCTTCTTCTTTAAAAAAAAAAAAATTCTCGCAGCTTTTTGCAGTGTCTCTTCTTCTTCTCTGCTGCTGCCGTCGTCTTCAGCTCTGCTCAGCTCCACACACACACACACACACACACCTGAGCGGCTCCTCTTGACCAAACCTTGTGCGTCTCTGTGGCGCAGACCTCGGGTCCTCCTCTCTCCGCGTCTCTCTGTGTCTGACCCCCGGTCTCCTGTGAGCCTGCGCTCGCTGCTGTTTGGCCCACTCCGACTCCCAGCTCCTCCTTTCTGAGAACCAGGAAGCGGCTTGCCCTACTTACACCCAGCCAGGCGCGGATTGGCTCTGGCAGGGCTGGAGAAGAGACCGCCGGGGTGGGCAGGGCACTCACAGGGGGGGGAGGGAGAGAAGGAGGGAGGGGAGCGCACGGTCGGTTGGGGGGTCCGGCTCTGGTGCGGATAGGCCAACAGCGATGTCTATCGCGGGGATGCTGGCGGAGGGAGGAGAGAGGTGAGCAGGGTTTGAGACCCCGCTCCTCCCCCTCTGTCCTTTGGGCATCGCCGCTCCAAGGCAGGTGTAGTCACAGACAGGCAGAGGCGATTCTAGAGTCTGTAGGGGCCCTAAGCAGAAAGTCCCAGGGGGCCCTTCCTTCCAACCAGTGTTCATCACCATGATGTTATAAATAATCTGACACCAACGAAAAATTCGAATTAAAAAAATTTGTTTTCGAAATGACATGGAAAAACATTGTAATTAAAGAGTATGTGAAACTATAAATGTAAAGAACAATAAAATACTGTATATAGCTTTTTAAAAAAACTATATAAACTTAGTAAAAGAAATACATAACACTGTCAATAACCCACGTTATAAAACAATATAAATATATAGAACAATAAAATCAATCAATCAATCAATCTTTATTTATATAGCCCACAGTTTACAAAAAAAATACTGTAAATAACTGAAAAAAAACATATATAAACTGAATAAAAAAGATATGCATTACACTGTAAATAATCCTCTTCATTTTCCAACTTGCAGAACAATAACTTCACACAGGTTAAAGTGAGGTGGGGCCCCTTTAGGGAGGTTTCCTACTGAGATATCATTGCAAATCACCCATTGTTTTTTTAAGGGGGACGGGGAGGCGGCTGGTCACTGCACATTTCAGTAAAAACAGCCCTCAGGCTCCGAGTGTCGGGGGGCCCCCCTATCGGCTCGGGGGCCCCAAGCAGTTGCCTGCCCTGCCTGTTCACAAACTGCGCCTCTGCAGACAGGAAGAGAGCGTTCAAGTGAAATGTTCCTCGTAGAACTCCTTAAAATAAACCATAAGAGAGGATGATGCACCATCCAGGAACAACAGAATATTCAAAAAAGAATTCTCTCCACCCTTAGATCCATGTTTGTTTCTAAGTTTGTTTCATGCAAAGGACCAAACACAGGTGTACAAATAAAAGAAATGAAAAATATGCATGGAAATATGGAAAAATAATTACAAAAACAAAGACAAACTTCACAGCTATACAAAGAAAATAATACAATTTAGCCAAAGTAAGGAATGAAAAAAAGAGGACATACAGAATAAAGAATAAGAAAATACCATATACTGATAACCAGGACAATAATAATAATGATATGCATGGTCATGTAGCTGCAGAGTTGCAGGGATTTGTATGTTGAGATGTGTTGTAAAGTCTTATGAATTCCTGTGACAGAGAAGCACCTGTTCACAGAGACTCGTGCAGCTTCACTGTCTCACTCCAGTGTGTGGACCTCATGACACCGGCATGAAAACAGGACCGAGGCGTCGCTGCTGATGATGAAGACGATACAAAGATTAAACGCACCTTGTTGTGACAAATGAAACTTGTGAAGGATGCGTCACGTCCAGGGCTGAAGGCGGCAGAAGAAGAGCAACATCAGAACAACAGGGGCTTTTTATGACAAAACACTCAGACGCACTGACATCTGTGAGCATTTTCTTCCCCCCAGTGAGAAAGAGTGATGTATATGTTATTCTGTGACACAAGCACAGACACTGAACAACAGCCTTATTTTTGCTGAAGAGAGGAAAAAAAAAAAAAAAAAAACATCTCATCTTTGTTAAGCGTACACATCCTGTTTGAAGTGGTTATGAGGCTGGGATTCACCTCGCTCCTTCAAAAGTTTGAGTCTCATCTTCGTCAAACTGTTTGCTCCTGGAATGTGTGTTAGTGGGTTTGAAGTGAAGCTGCAGGAAGTCTATATATAATTTTGTGGTGAGCTCAGTCAGCCCACCCATTACCACCCCCCTAACCTTAAATCTGTGCTTGCTCTGTGGTCGTGCTACCAGACAAAGACCTTAAAATACATATGCAGCTCCGACTTATTCAAAAAGCAAAAGTTTAGTTCCCCCAATCTGAGTCCTCCCTCCATGATGTGATAGGTCATAAATATGGGGGGATTGTTGCAGCTACACTGCTGCTTATCAGATTAAAGTTTAAAAATACATATATTTAAAAGAGATAAAAGTATGAGCAACATCTACTTAGAATATTAAAAAGTGACAGTACTCATTATGCAACAAAGTGTTATAAGTGTGTGTACTATATTTTATTTATTTATTTATTTATTATTTCAGGACAATGCACATTAATGAACATATACAAAAGTACATGTAAATGCGCCAGGGGCTAATTTCCACCTGTAGCTCATATTAGGCAGATTGATGTTGACATAAAAAGAACAAATAATAAAACTAACTTTTATTATAATAAAACTAATGATACAAAACAGCAAGGAACAAAAAATGCAATATTATAATGCAATAACTTAACCTGTTTGTTATTGTGTCTCGAGCTGCAAAGTTCTTCCTCTGTCATGCACTGAAGCTAATATGAATATATTTAATCGTCTACCACTTTATCCCCCACATGAGGGTCAATCCCGGCTGACATACACTAGGCTAAAAGGCGGGATTCACCCTGCACAGGTCAGCGGTCCATCACAGGGAGACAAACAAGCATTCGCTCACTCACACGTTCACACCCACAGTTAACAACCGCTGCAGGAAACCAGAGAAAACCCTGCACACGTGGGTGAACCCAGCATATATAAAATGTCTTAAAATGGAAAAAAACACAAGTGTTTTAATATCGTACAGTGCAGTACTGATCATTTCTAGTGTCAAATTCTGCATAATTCATTCACTATAATTCCTGGATATAATAAGAACAAGTCAAGTGAAGGCTGTGCAGCTTGGAAATGCCGAAATAAAAGAGGAGAGATCCTTCAGGCTGTTGTTGTCGATGATGATGATGATGATGGTGATGAATGCATTTAACATCACATCAATTCCAGTGATTAAACTCCGCAGGATTCTCATTCATCCACATCATAGTTCAAATGCCATTAAATGAGAACTGGACTTACAGGCTTTGTTCTCGTTTCATCTGGTGTTTACAGAGGTGACGACAGGTGAAATGAGTTTAATCCAGTTTGCTGCCGATTCAATGACACCTGGGGGGAAACTTGTAATGTACAGACCGTGAGCTTTAACTGTGAGTTGTGTGGGCCTCAAACTCAGTGTGTGCAGCCTCTGTCTAGTTTCCAGTGCAGCCTCAGAGCAGAGACTCCTCTCTCTGAGTCTATTTCAGAGCCAGAATTACAGGCAGCAATTACAGCCCTGTTTATCCCCTCTACCTCTCTCCATGACTGGTAATCCAGGCTGGTTAACCTCTTCCACCTCCTCGCTCCACAGAGGCCTCTCCTCTTCACTTTAAATACCCCCCATTTTTTTTATTTTTTTTTTACAAATAAATGATCTTCCTGTTCACTCATGATAAAGATGTGCTTGGGAAAATATGAGCAATAAAACAAAAGCAGACACAATGGGAAGGTTTCAGATATGTAGGTGTTATTTAGACTAATAATTCCTCACAACTATATCCAGCAAATAGCCTGAGACTCCCACAAGGAGAAGGATGAATTAGCCCCACCTCATTTTAGAAATGACTGCTGTGTGTCACAATTTGTGATTGCGGCTTCATGGATTAGGCTCGATGGAGATGATGTAAGATGGGCGACACATTGAGCAAGGCGGTGTCCACGATGTGTCAATTTCAGACGGAGTGGATCAAATACATGTAAAAGAGCAACTAAAAATGGCTTATATTTGGGATTTTTCTACCAACCACAATAGACAGTGGTTTTAATTAAATGGGCTGAGATGAGTCTAATGACAGTGAATGAGTTATTTGAAGTCTTTCTGTCATTATCTGCTTTCACACAAAGAATTTGATCAAATTAAACAGCCTCCAACCAGTTTTAACCAGTACTGGATCGATGTGGTCACATGGGCATCAAACATGTTTGAAGAAAATATGTCTATATAAAGCAATATTGGATGATAATAATAATAATAATAATAATATAATATCAATATCATAAGTGAAGATGTGGAATGGGAGAGAGCGTGGATATATTCATATGAAATTTTGAGTGGCCCAATTTGGGCTGGAAAGTAAGATTATATATTTATATATATATATATATATATATATATATATATATATATATATATATATATATATATATATATATATATATATATATATATATATATATATATATATATATATATATATATATAATACATTAATATCCAGATTTGACAGAAATTCAAATCAACTTGATGGATGTGGCTTAATAAGAGATTTCTCCCGCATTGTTGGGGATTGTCTTAAATTGCAAACTTACTGGTGGAAGGTAAACAAGTAGATAAACCTTAAGCAGTTTACTTTTTTGTCCTTTATGTCAATTTTTTCCATGTCTTTCATTTTTATATGTATAGTATATAGGTTTATGGTTAATTTTAAACATAATGTACATGGATATCGTGCTTCTATGGGCATATATGTGGACTTTTGCATTGATGTATATCCATGTTTTGACATATTTATAGGGTTATATTATATTAACCAATGTGTACTTTTTCAATGGATGCTGTTGTGAGACAAGAAAAGTAAAAAATAAATAAAATAAATGATAACCCTATATTGTGCAAGATACTTCTTCCTATATAAACGCACTCATCTCATTATTAAAGTAACATCGCCATCTAGTGGACACTTTGCATCCAGCAAGTGTTTCCTCGTCTAAAACCTCCAGTGCTGAACACATGGTAAGAAATCCATCATTCATGTGCAGCCTGCAGCCTCAGGGCTCTTCCTCAGCAACACTTTGAGCACTAAACAGCGAGGAAACTAGAAAATATTGGCATTAAAATCGTGAAACAACTGTGAAAGCACTTCACTTTCGTTTTCACTTGATTACGCATCATTAAAAGAGGCTGATATTTAACTATCCGCTTATTTACAAGCTTCACCTTTCACCCGAGTGTGCTTGACCTCTGCTGAGTGATATGGGATTAGAATACAGGAAGTGCAGAAGTAGGAGGCAAGAGGCAGAAGAACAGCCACACTTACTCAGTTTCACACTCACACAGGTTCATTTTTACCACACACACACCACTGCTGAAACTGAGTCGCCATTTGACATTTAAATATCCGAAACCTCAAAGATAATGAGTCTAAATCTGAATCACCAAGTTCATTTTCCAAAATAGATTCTGTGATGAATAGAATAAACACATTTAAACTGTGATTGTGGTGACAAATGTGATTATTTTTTTAAGTATTATCTGACAGCTAATTTCAGACATTCAGAAGATTTTACAATAAAAACATTAACAGGTGAAATAAAATCAAGGTCCAAAAGGTCTCCTCGTTCTGCTAGGTAACAGGCAGTGGATGTCGTATTGGCTGGTTCTTCCATTTTTACATTATTTAGAAAGAAATATCTCAACTTTTTTTTTTTTCCATTTACGCTGAAATTTAACCAAATATTTCATATTGTTTTAACAACTCCAAATGTATTCAATGTTTGTTTTTTTTAAAGACTATAGTAAAAAAGCCCATCAAGTTAAGGCCTGAAAGTCGATGAGCTTTTATTTCAGTTTAACCCTTTAAGGTACGCGCCAAAGAAAAATAATTGATTTGCATTTTTTTTATTCACTTATGATAACTTATGATAATAACAACAATCAATACATATTTGTTTTAATTAGACCTTACAATATTTCAGATACAGTCCTCTACCAAACGATTGAGACATCTGTTCATAAGTGCAATTAGTAATCATTTTACCAACATTAACTAGTTTCTCTACCTTTACCATAAAATGACAAATCAACTGTTTGGTAGAGCATGTTTTGAAAAAAAAATGTGACCCTTATAAGACGTATTTTTGTTGAATTAAGTCATATAATTGTGTACAACTCGTCTGAAACTTTAATATTTCAACAAAATAGTCCTAACTTGGAAAGTCCCGCCTATATGTGTCATCAAAGGACGAGTGCATTTTTCGTAGTGTCACAGGCGCAGTGCCATCTAGTGGATTTTCTTTTTAGCATTACACAACTACACCAAATGGTAGAGATTGCTCATTCAGGTTGAGTTCAGCTTGACCAAATAGTTGAGTACTACCTTAAAGGGTTAAGGGGAAGTAGATCCAGATTACAGTTTAGATTTAATGAATAGAATTAAGGTAAAAAACATATCTTATAGGTGCCATATGTAAGAATGTGGCCAAAAACAGTTACTACACTCAAATTCAAAATACAGAGGTCTTTTAGGTTTCGTTTTCTGACGTAACTGGCAACCTGTGGTTGCTCGGCAGCTGAGACTCTACTGACTGCAATGATTGATAGACGGCGGTAGGTGGCGCCACATGCCAAAACATGATTTCAAAACATAAACTTGATTTGCAGTCTGCAAAATATTTTTTTTAATGCAAATATTTTGTCTGTACTGTTGTTGTTGGTGAGTTCAGTTCCTGAGTCTCTGTGACATATTACATTATATTATGTATTATGTTATTATTAGGAGGATGTTATGGCCAGATTTATTACATAATGCACCTTTAAGATTTATTTACCCGAAGTATTTCACTGTTGAGGTACAACACTTGTAGGGATTCTAAGCAACACTCCCAACAAGCTGCATGTCTGTGATTTAGCACAGTTTTGAAAAAGAATTGAGAGTTTAGAGAAATCATCTGCTATGGAGCCAGTATACTTACCCATGATAGCCTTTATGTGTTAGAAAAACACTCATGTACAGGCCTGAAAGACACAATCAGATGCACAAATGAGCTCTTACTTCATCACACTCGACAAGATGATATCTAAATCCACTTTATTCTTTCATCTAAATATACACCATCAACATCACCGTCATGGCTGTTATGAATACTATCATCAGCATCACAATCATCACCTTCAGTGCCGCCCTCCAGACCATCATTTTGACAACATTATTAGCTATTTTGTTCCTGTTCAAAAGCTAAAGCTGTGATAAATAAAAAATAAAACATTTGGTCCGTTAATATTATTCTAGGCAACATGGTATCAGGGGATTAAGACAGAAATGCCTTGTTGCTACGCACACGAAACATCAAACATCACTGAATATGGCGCCGGGCACTGTCACAGGGCGACAGAGGAAGAGGAGACCGCCGACTGAACATGAGGCCGATGGCAGCAGAGAGAGCAAAAGTGTTAGGCAATCTGAGGAAGAGGGAGCGAGTCTGTGAGAGTCAAAGAAGCAGTTAGCAACCAGAGCTGTGGAATCAGATGAAAGGCAGCGAAACAAACGAGAGATGAAAGATAAAAGAGGGCGACGAGTGAGGGGGAAGTATAACAACAGACCCACACAGAGGCACGTATTTACAGTACAGGGAGCCAGGTGGATCAAGATTAAGGCCCACTTTACATTACTCTTTTCGCGACGGCGGCAAAATTTGGGGTCGTACCTATGTTCCCTGGGTCCTATGTTCCCCGTTTTTCCCAAAAAAGGTCCACTTTGTATGTGACGGGGGAACATAGGACCCTTTTTTTGAAAAAGGGTAGGGTTAGGATTAGGGTAAGAGAAAGGGTCCTATGTTCCCCGGTCACATACAAAGCGGGGAACATAGGACCCGGGGAACATAGGTACGGTCCCCAAAATTTCCCGCTGTCTGGACGCGACGTCTTTGGACACACCGCCTGGAAATCTGGCAGGACACCCTCGGCGCTTACAGCTTTCCTCTTTACTTGCTCGACTGTACGATCGTAACCGGCCTCATCCGCATCCGCTGTTGCATTTTACTAGGGTTGGGAATTTCACACATTTTTAGAGTCGATTGTCGAGGTCCACGTGTCGAATTTTTACAGCAGCACTAACAGCAGCAACGCGGGGGGTGGAAATTATTCTACAGTGTACTATGTCATTTTAGGCTCAAAAACATGGCTGTAATGTCCATTATTGACCATCAGAACAGCGGGAAATAAATATGAGGAGCAAAAAAAAAAGAACGCGTGTGTCGCCGCTCGCCAGACGGCTCAGGTTTTTGAACCTGCGCTCGTTAGGTGTCCACCAGAGTGAAGTACAGTGATCCTGACTGGGTGAGATGCCGTCTTCATTTGTGTAGCGCTTGTGGCATGTCCCCCACCCCCGTCCTAAACTTAAGCGCAACCTCGTGCCTCGCACCGTCATGCGCAGAGCGCAGCAGGCTCCCTGCAGGATCACCTTTTCGTGCACAGCTTCCTCAACCTCCTTAGTTGTGAACTTTACGTGTTTGTGACACTTCGAGGTGCGCACGTGTCGATTGTCGATCGGACAAAAAAGTCCCATCCCTAATTTTTACGTCGGCCATCTTGTTCCTGGATGACTCCAGCTTCTTCTGGATCTCGTCCTCCGACCAGATACTGATCAGGCACTTGGTTTCGGAGGTGCTCCACGTACAGCATCCAGCGCCCTCCTTCACCCCCGCCATTTTTTTTTGGGAACAAAAGTCCCGCGGTATATGCTAATTAGCGTGCGCTATATGCTAATCGCCCAAAACCCTGACCTCCCGCTGTCGCGAGCCCGACGCATTCACTTTATACGCAATTTTGGAGTTGTCGGGGACTCCAGCGGAGTTGTCGGGCGACCACTTCGCAGGGGTTCCCGCTGTCGCCAGTTCCGCTGTCGCGAAAAGCGTAACGTAAAGTGGGCCTAAGTGGACTACAGTGCACAGCAGAGCAGTATTGCGTGTCACACAAAAACACAATTTACAGAAGTCGTCCGAGCGAACCTGTAGGGATAAAAGGTTTTTGTCTTCTTCAAAAACTAAACACCACACACCTGGGACAACAAAACTACCAGTGGACTCCTCCTAATATATTAAAAGAAACTGTATATGTATATATATATATAGGCATTGATTTTACAGTGATTTTTTTAAATGCTATATCCTTTCAATAATTATTATTCCGAAGAGAAAATATTACACTTTGGTGAAGAATGGGAGGCAACAGGGAGGTGGAGCGGAAACCAGAAAGTGTCTGCTCTATTGCCAGCATTTTGAGATCACAATACACATTCTTCTTCACAGCTGTTATTTTCTGTCATTGAGAGTCTTTGCATGTTTCACATGTATTGCTGTTTTCAATCTTTGAGTGTCAGCAATTGCTCAATCCTGTTTTACTGCGTACAGTACAGTACAGAACAGTACAGTACTATTTCCACTTCAGCTCCCCTGCCTGCTCACAACAATCACTAACACAGATATGTGTGTATACACCTGTATGTCTGTTTTTGACTCGACCTCAGCCTGAACCTCTCAACACACCCACATTAAGTCAAGTCTTTCTCTGAGATCGATGGCTTGGTTGAGTGACGCATGAACACCTGATGTTCTAAGACAATCACACCCTAGAGTGAATGCATACAACATATATCTGTTCAAACAAGACCTTTGGAAGTCTGTTGCCAACTCTGTATATCCACGGTTTGATTAGCCACAGCACAAAGTCCAGCATCCTCTGATATTTTCCTATATTTCCTTGTTACATGTTGGCAGGCAGTTTGTGTCTCAGCCCCTCTGAGTCTTTTCTGCCAAGTTCTAGCTGAGAGTCTTTTTTCCCATCTTTCGGCGAGGTGGTGTTGGCAGGGTGTGCTGCATGTGTTGACTGGGTGGGTGCAGTTGTAGACGCCTGAGAGGTCTGAACAGGGATAGAGGGTGTGTTGAGTTCAGGGGAGAGCAGCGTAGTGGCAGCTAAAGTGGTTGGCATTTGCTTTGGGTTGTGAGAAGAGACAGGTACCACATTTGGAGAGGTGGTGGTGGAGGAGGTGGCGGTGGAATTGGGGTTTGGGCGTAAAGTTGTTGAGGATGAGAATGTTGATGGTTTGGTGGAGCGACCAGAGCCTGAGGTGGGGCTTGGAGTGAGGACAGGAGGGGGTTGTTTTACAGGATGAACTGAGAATTTTACTTTAGTAGGTGTAGGAGCTGACGTTTGGTTTGGGAACTGGCTGATGGGGCCCCGGACTGAGCTAGAGACAGAGGGCTGCAGGCAAGTTGTTTGACTCTGGGACTTACTCAGCGATGGAGCATCTGCAACAGGGACTGAAGAGGTGGGCAGTGTAGAGGTAAGGGTCTGTGAAGGAGTGACAGGTGCGACGGTTTGCGAAAGAGTTTGGGAGGTGGTGGAGGTGCGGCGGGTACGGGTGGGATGAGTGGGAGTCAGGGCTGGAGAAGGGATTGGGGTCGGGGCAGGGCTGAGGCCAGACAACGGAGAAGCAGAAGGAGGCGTGTTGGATGTCTTGGCTCTGGGGCTGGATGGATGTGGTGGCGAAGAGGTGAGCAAGGAAGATGGAGGAGGAGAAGAGGTCAGAGATGATTTGGACCCATAAGGATGAGGTAGTGGAACAGGGGTGGACGGAGGTGGTGTGGAGGAGGGAGAAGGGGAGGAAGAGCGGGGGGGAGGTGTCGGGATCGGTTTGGGACGAGGCGTAGAGGAGAGCGACAATGGCCTTGTTCCTGCTGAAGGTGGAGTGGAGCAGGGAGGTGGAGAGGAGGAGCGAGAGGGGGTCATTGGAATTGGTTTAGGGCGAGGTGCTTGGGAGAGGTTGGGGATGGGCGATGATGGGGTGGGTGCAGGAGAAGAGGTAGCAGAGGAAAGGGGGTTTGGAGGGGAAGAAGATGGCATAGAAGCTGCAGAAGGCATGTGTGTAGCAGTGGGTGTGGGAACAGAGGCAGTGTGAGGTCCAGATTGTGTGAATGTGGTTGTGTTTGCAGATATACCCTGTAACATAATAGGGTGGAAGGGAAGCGTAGCCTGTGCTTGTGCATTTAATGGTATATTTGCTATCAGCTGTATGGGAACATTGGATGTCAGCATGCCTGCGCTGCCTCCTCTGGCTAACTGCCCTGCCAGGAAAGGAGCTGCCAACAAATTACCACCAGAAGCCTTCCGGTGGAGAGGCGGGTGTGGCTGCACCCCTGCCCATGAGCGGTGTGGCAAAGTGGGCTGCGAGGCAGACAGCAGCCTGGCCTCCTGGGTGAGTCGGCCCAGTGCTGGCAGACCTTGTGAGCTGTTTCCTCCATGACGTAACAGAGCTTCTTTCGCTCCCTGTTGACCTGGAACCGAACTGTTGCCATCTGCTGGGGCACAAGAGGCAGCTACAGGGTTGGCAGTTGGCACCTTGTGGAGGGGTGGAGTCAGTGGTGGTCCTCCTCCTGTTGGGGTTCCAAGTGATCCAGGTATCACTAAAGGGTGATCTGCCTGGAGACGGAGGCTGTAATGAAGAGTCCTTCCTTGCTGGACAGATGTTGGGACAGAGGACGCCGGCATGGGTGGTGTTTTAGCAATAGGAGGCGATGTTATTCCACCAGGGGGGGCCATGGTTGATGGGGAGGCAGGAAATCCTCTTGGCGACAAGCCACCCATTCCTCCCATCGTCGTCATCATCCCAATGAGGGAGCTCACAGATGGTCGGAGGGGTTGTAACACGGGAGCGCGCGGGGGTGACAGAGGGAAAGAAGACGAGGGAGAAGGGGAGATGAGAGGGGAAGGAAGGAAAAAAGCACCACTGAGTGCATGCTGCTGCTGCAGCTGCTGGAGATGCTGCTGCTGTTGCTGCTGCTGGTGCATGAGGGCGATGGCTACATTGCTGGTAGCGGCTGCAGTCTGCAGAGGAGCGTGGACCAGCGGCGCCCAGATGACGGGCCGCGGCCGAGGAGACACCGTGCCACTGCCCCCGATGACTCCGCCTCTCCCCGCAGCAGCTGCAGCAATGGCGTCCTGCATGGCTGGCATGCTGTCGTGTTTGACAATCTGCTGAACCAACATGCTGTCACAGGATCCCAGACTGCCTGCTGCAAGGCCTCCGCCTGCCCCGGGACCCCCTCCACCCCGGCCACCGCCGCCACGACCCATGCTGCCTCCAAGAGAGCCGGCCTGAGATGATTTCCTCAGGAGCATGGAGTTCTTCCTACCTGTAGTGGACAAAATGGAGACATTCAGAGATTTTAGGTGAAAAATAAGAATCTGAAAGCAGAGTTATCCTACGAATGCACAACAGACAGCTGGAGTTTAAGCCTCAAGGCTTTTCTTTCCGAGAACATTTCTTTTATTTCTTTCAGCTTGTTTTCAAGGATGATAGTCGACGTTTCCTGGGATGACGTTCGACAAAGAGAACTTACAAATGCAATAGAATTGGATGGAGAATTTGTTTGCCAGTGTTTGTCAAGGTCACAGCAGAATTATAAAGCTCTGCAAGTCACCGATGCAACGATAAAGTGCTGATAAAAACCTATGCCGCAATCTACAACATTACCAATACGGTCCAGACGGTCAACAGCGACAGTTTCAAAGGCACGCCGCATCATGGGATGTTCCTCCAGCACCTCGTTAAAGCTGTCCACACTGAGAGAGTACAAGCGGCAGTAAGTGTCTGCCCGGACACTGGCTGTCCTCCGTCCACGTGTCAACAAACAGATCTCTAAATGTGGGAGGATAGATAACAGGAGGTGGAGAAAAAGGGAAAGGACACAATTTGGTTTCAGAACCACCATAAACCCCCCCCCTGCCCTGAAACCTCACTTTTCTGTTGCCCAATTATTTTGTCCTCACCTCCAAAGTAAGACCCATCGCTCAGCTTGGTTTCCTTGTTGCCGCGGGTCAGCACACCGACTCGCCCGTGTTGGATGAAGTACATCTTCCGCCCGACTGTGCCCTCGCGGATGATGAAGTCGGCGGGCTGAAACACCTCGAAGCGGAGCTTCGTCAGCACCGCGGTCACAAAGTTGGGATCGGCGTTGGCAAACAGCGGCATGTTAGCCACCAGGCTCCGGCAGTTAAAGCTGACAATTTGCTGGAGGAAGAGAGAAGGGGGGTCTGAGAAATTTGGAAAACGGCGTTTATGGTTTGTTTGTTTGCACGAGCAGCTGTTTGTGACTTCTTTTACCTCTTTGAGTGGCTCACTGAGTTCTCCCAGGATGTTCTCCTCATCAAACATCTTCCCCTGGAAGCGGTGTTCGTAGTACTCGTGGATCTTCTGCCGAACATCTGCAGGAAGCTTATGGAAGGACATGTACTGCTCCACCTGCTTGTACTGCAATCACACACACACACACATATATACAAAGGGTCACAGATGCATACAACCACACCGGGTATGGGTAGGCAGATGCTTGAAGGAACAGTTCAAGTGTTTGTGTTTGTGACTGTATGAAATACTGAACTAGCTTGAGACACTCAAGAGAAAACATGGCCACCGGAAGGAGTGAGCTGGATGTGATTATTTATTAGGGGTGCAACTGTTCACCAAAACTTTGGTGTTTGACTCACGGTTCAGTTTAAACCTCGGTTTTTAAAAACATACTGAAAAATTTCCAGAAAAAAATGAATGGATTTTATTTATTTATATATTTTTATATATTTTTTACATTGCAATATCAAGAACTTGAACGTTACTAGTATAAAACTTCTCTTTAGACCAAAATAAAGACTTCTATTAATCTATCCAAAATTAAAAACTTTTACACTCGTCTGAAAAGCACTTTTCTTAACCCTAGAACACCATTGCTTGGTGGTTTTATGTGATTTTCATGAAAAACAAGTTTTCATCTTCATTATTTATTTTTATCTTTTTCGAAATTTTTTGTTCCCGAATTCCTAATTTTCCAGTAATTTTGGAGCATTTTTATATGGTTCCCTCACGATGCTTTTCTTTCATTTTGTTAGACATGACACAGTTTAAAATAAAAGAACACAAATTTGTCATGTTTTCATATATTTTGATATACTTTTTATTGGGTGTATTTATTATCTCGGGTGAAAATCACCCGACGTTAGTGATGGTGTTTTGAATTTGAGCGATAGTGTTCTAGGGTTAAGACCAGTCTACACACTCTAAATCTATACAGGCGTCTTGCTACAGGCATGAATAGGTGCAGTGCCAAGTTCTGATGTTCTGTGGATAAGTGATGCAAAATATAGCGGTAAAAGAAGCACACGCTGTCTTTTGCTGCTGTCGCCGCTCAGCATCGTCTTTGCAAGATAGTTTGACTCAACCATGTGTGGTGGCTGAACTGTGAAAATTGTGCGAGGAGAGATGAATGAAGTAACAGATGGGAGAGCCCGATGTTTCACCTTTTCCTGATATTGTCGTCTGGAGGAGTCCAGTGACTGGATCAGAGCGGTGGCATGGCCGATGAACATGGCGTAGCAGGTGGCTCCTACGATCATACTGAGCATGGTGAGCCACACATCTGTCATCCCCTCTGGAGCCTGTGCACCGTACCCAATGCACAACATGTGGCTCATGGCTTTGAATAGAGCATAGGAGTACTGCACGCCCCATGTGTCATTCTGTGAGTGGGAGACACAGACACACAGAGATTGTGACGGACTGAGTAGAAGAAGTTTGGAGTGTTAATTATCAAGGCTCTGTAATGCTGAACTGTTCTTATTTTAGTCAGATTTCAGGATTCTTTTTTTTCCCCTGCAGAGGAGCTCTGCCACAGCACTTCACTGAACAGAGAGGAGATTATAACGCGTAACAGCCGAGCAATTTGACAGTCGAAAGCTGCTCGGCTTCAAAACACGCCAGAAAGCATAATAACCACACAGACAATAAAAAGCAGGAGCTCATGTAATTAAATGTTAAAAAGGCGACAAAAAGACCAGCTTCTATTTCAACCGGTGTGTTTGTCACCTCTGAAATCCTGAACTTGTCAGGACCAGCAGTCCACATGGAGACCAAAACCTGGCCCTAATGAGGCAAAACCTTTTATTTAGGGTTTTTCTTTCTAATACTACCACTTTTAACCACTTTAACTATCCTTTTTAATGATTTTAATAATTTTAAAATAATGATTTTAAATTGCATTAATTTTCTTAATTGTTTTAATTTCATAATTGATTCTTGAATTTATTGTGTTTTTTATTTCAGATGATTTTAAATTGCATTAATTTCTGCTTGATTTTAAATTGTTTGATGTTTTAAAGGTACCGTATGTAAGAATGTGGCCAAAAACAGTTACTACATCTAAATTCAAAATATACCGAGGTCTTTTAGGTTTCGTTTTCTGACCTAACTGGCAACCCGTGGTTGCTCGGCAGCTGAGACTCTACTGACTGCAATGATTGGTAGACGGCGGTAGGTGGCGCCACATGCCAAAACATGATTTCAAAACATAAACATGATTTGCAGTCTGCAAAATATTTTTTTTTAATGCAAATATTATGTCTGTACTGTTGTTGTTGGTGAGTTCAGTTTGTTATATGAACATTATTCCTGAGTCTCTGTGACATATTAGGAGGATTTTATGGCCAGTTGCTTTAGATTTATTACATAATGCACCTTTAAATGGTTTTAATTTCTATAATTGATTTTTTTAATTGATTGTGTTTTAATTTCAAATGTATTTCCTGCCTGTAAAGCACTTGCACATGAAATACAAATAAACTTGCCTTGCCTTTATGTAAGTCTAGGTTAAAGTAAGGATTAAAAATGTTAATTGCGGTTCAGTTAAGGTTAGTCGTGATCTGGTGTGTGTGTGTGTGTGTGTACTGTATGCTTGCATTTAGTTTCAGGTTGTGTGTGTGTGTGTGTGTGTGTGTGTGTGTGTGTGTGTGTGTGTGTGTGTGTGTGTGTGTGTGTGTGTGTGTGTGTGTGTGTGTGTGTGTGTGTGTACTGTATGTTTGCATTTAGTTTCAGGTTGTGTGTGTGTGTGTGTGTGTGAGTCCAATTATACTAAGATATTAATGGTCCAGTCAGAGGGGAACTTTCTCTGGGGAAAATCCCAGCATCAGCCTGCTTAGCAACCGTCACCCCGGCAACCACTGAGACATGAGTCAGCTGTTCATACAGCAGCTGTGTATCTGTGTACGTTCACTGGTGTCCGGCCGGTCCCTTGGCTTTCCATGATGTTGATGATTTTAATTGGACGATCTTTTTTTATTTTTTGTGATGATGATAGTCGATTATATTCCAATCGGACGTGTCGCTGCACGAGCCAATTAACACAGATAAGCGGCAAACAATGTCTAATCTGATTAACGGCCTCACCTCACCCTGCACACACACAGATAGCCCGAAAACCAGGCCTTTGCTTTCGTCTGAAATAAATACTGCGCGCACTGTATAAACAAGCCGAGATAAAGGCTTGGTGTGATTCATTCAACAACGTTCCACTGAAACGGTCACATGCAGGTACAGGGACGATGGAGACTCACCACCATTAGGTTTTTGGAAACCCAGCAGTCAGGAGGGAATTCCTGAAGCATGGGGACGAGGAACTGAAGACAGCCGTCCCAGTGGCACAGCAGCAGCATCATACCGATCAGGTTTACTATCCTGACCATGGCACTGGCCAGGTCGTAGGTCATGTGGAATATCTTAGAAGGAGCGAGAGAAAGAATGAGGCTTTTTAGACTTTATCTCAGAATCGCTAATCAGAGCAGTATTCAAAACAAACAAAAAAACATTGACTCAAACTTAAATGAGTCGATGAGTCATTGTTTTCAGACTGACTGGGTTGTTTGTGACTGAGATGCTGCCATGACATGAGCAGCACTGACTGTGCGAAGCATGCTGTCGAGTGTGACACTGTTTCCACACGCAAAGCTGAGACTCAGACAGTTGCTCTCACTGATAACACGGCGGCTGCCACCAGGGACAGAAGGAGAATCTGCAAGATTTAGTGATATCTTGTGAATGTGTTTGCCACTTTGGTTCACACCCGTAGACAGTCTGAAAAGTGAAGTTTGTGTACCATTCACTCTCTGCACCAAAGAGAAATTCAACCATTTTACACCAGGGCACACTGTAACTCCAGGGGCGATTCTAGAGTCTGTAGGGGCCCTGAGCAAAAATTCCCAGGGGGCCCTTCCTTCCAACCAGAGTTCATCACCATTATGTTATAAATAATCCGACACCAACGAAAAATGTATGAGTTCCGAAAGGAATGAAATAACATGGAAAAACCTTGTAATTAAAAAGTATGTGAAAATATAAATGTAAAGAACAATAAAATACTGTAAATAGCCTTAAAAAAAACTATATAAACTTAGTAAAAAAAAAAAGAACCCACATTATAAAACAATATAAATATATAGAACAATAAAATACTGTAAATAACTGAAAAAACATATATAAACTGAGTAAAAAAAGATATGCATTACACTGTAAATAATAGACTTAATTTTCCAACTTGCAGAACGATAACTTCACAAAGGTTAAAGTGAGGTGGGGCCCCTTTAGGGAGGTTTCCTACTGAGATGTCATTGAAAATCGCCTGTTGTTGTTTAAGGGGGACGGGGAGGCAGCTGGTCACTGCACATTTCAGTAAAAACAGCCCTCAGGCTCCGAGAGTGTCGGGGGGCCCCCTATCGGCTCGGGGCCCCAAGCAGTTGCCTGCCTTGCCTGTTCACAAACTGTGCCTCTGGTTGCCTCCACCAGTAAGAAAAAAGCACTGTCTTGTGACTTTGGTGTTCAGCGGCTCTTAATTTTTTTTGCTCATGAATCTTGTGTGGGGAGTAGGTAGTTTACAAACTTCACTTTTCAGCCAGAAAAGAATGTCTAACACGGAGATAAAACGGCAAACATATTCATAGAATATTGTGGATTCAACGTCTATTACCGAAACACTGGCAATTTGAGTGTTGTTCAGCAAAGTCAATGTCGATGATGCGTCAATACCTTAAACAACCACACGTCATAAAACCCCCAAACTAGTCATTTAAAATGAACATCTCTTTCCCTTTGCAGCCACCGTCCTCACCTCCTCCCACTGGTGGATGTAGCGGATGAGTCTGGACAGGCGGAGCAGCCGCAGCAAGCTGAGGATTTTGGTGAAGCGCACGATGCGCAGAGCTCTGGCCGTCCTGTAGACCTCCGAGTCCAGACTGTCTACCATCAGGAAGATGTAGTCCACTGGGATGGACGACACAAAGTCTACGAGGAACCAGCTCTTCAGATACATCAGGCGGATGGCCCTGAGAATCACAATGAGATGGCATTTGGGCAACGACTCCAACATTTTTGGCTGGCATAAAAAAACGATCCTCATCAATATTCATCGGTGAACAGAACTGGACGCTGAACAAAGCTCTGCCGGCGGCTGCCTGTCACCTTTTCACATTGATTTGTGTAAACACTAACGCAGCAGATGGGCCAGAGGAGCACGTTTCAATTCGCGGGGACAAGAACTGCTGCGGTGATCGTACACAACTTCAGAGGTGGAAAAAGTACTAAAATATTGTACTCAAGTAAAAGTACCAATACTTTGATGAAATATTACTCAAGTAGAAGTAAAAGTAGTCATCTGAAAATTTACTTAAAGGGGAAATAAGTAGTTTATAGTGCCATCTAGAGGAGAGGCTGAAATTTACAACAAAGACCTGCTGCTCTGCTCACCCCTCCCTATACAAAAGTGGATTTTGGGTTATATAAACCCATAAATACTTTTTTTGGTTATATAAACCCATAAATACCCATAAATACTACATATTGTACCTTTAAAGGTACATATTTAAAGGTACATATTTAAAGTGGATTTTGGGTTATATAAACCCATAAATACTACATATTGTACCTTTATCCACTTTTTTATACATATTATGTGCTCCTGCATTGTCTAGTCGCTGTATAATAGTTTTTGTTTCATTTTCGTAGTGTTTCAAAAAGTCATGTAAAATAACATGGTCGCGGACCGCGGTTGCATAGCCACTGTTAGCAGCGAGACGCCATGTTTCTACCGGAGCCTGTAAGGACAAACGCGAGAGAACAAATTAAGCGTCTCTTTACTTGTAGCAGGAAGTCCCGCCTCCACTCTCTCCGCTTCGTCTGCTACGGCCGCGGTAGCTCCGCCCTCTCCCTCACCTCACGAACCTCATCTGCTGACACGGAGAAAGACGACGAGGACGACATTTGACCAGCTGAGGATACCGTAGCGCTCAGGGAAGGGAGGGGGTGAGCAGAGGAGCAGTTCTTTGTTGTAAATTTCAGCCTCTCCTCTAGATGGCACTATAAACTACTTATTTCCCCTTTAAGTAGAAGTAAAAAGTAGTTCATTTGAAATGTACTTTAAGTAAAAGTTACTTAGTTACTTTGCGTAGGGTGTTAGGGTAGTAGAAATATGACAAGGGGTCAGAAATCCAAAACTATTTTGGAGCTCCAACCATTTGGAACCAACCATTGGTCTGGTTCTGGTGTATATTTTCCCCCTGTAGGTCTTCATTGTGCTGAATTTTTATTTTTACTCAGTAACGGATAGGATTTATAAAGTAACTAAGTACAATACTTGAGTCAATACGTACTCAAGTAAAATACAAAATCCTGATTTTAAATTGTACTTAAAAAAAATACAAAATACACAAAAAAAAGCATTCAATACAGTAACTTGAGTAAACGTGTTTAGTTACTTTCCACCTCTGCACAACTTACACACACACTGTACGTGCACACACTGTACGTGCACACCAACAACATCTACCAACCTGGGGTCCAGCAATATCTCAGTGCTGTCCTCCTTCACGATGCCCGTCCTAAAGTTCAGAACCAGGTCGACCATAAAGAGCGTGTCGGAGACGACGTTGAAGATGATCCACGAGGGAGTGTTCTCCTCTCTGAAGAAAGTGATGCCCACTGGCAGGATGATCAAGTTTCCCACCATCAACAGCAACATCAACAGATCCCAGTAGAATCTAGAACGAGAAGAGACGCAGATGTTTTGTCGTATACTTTTCCATCACAGCATTTATCTTCTTGATCTTGGGTTTGTTCGATGCTCTTGGGCCTGTTGCACACATGTCATTTTGACATGTTGCAGTAGGAAAAGCACATGGAGTAATAATAACATTAAGTAGAGAAAGCACAGAAAGCACAGACCTCCACCAAGTCACTCAGTGTCCCACAGTGTCAGTGGAGCTAAATCAAATCAGTTTTTTCTTAGACCAGAACCTACATCCACAGAAAATGTAATAATAATAATAATAAAATCTGTCCTTTACTTTTTTGAGTTAAACTGCAAACAGAGAGACACATTCAGCAAAGACAAACCTCCTTGTCAGAGGTGATAATAGCTGAAAATGTTAGACCAGATGAGTGACACTGAAGTATACTCACAGTATATTATATATTGTTATCTATTTTGTGCATTATGTGAATTAACTCACTGTAATTGTAAAGTTAAATCTATATATTTTTCTTCCACAGACTGCACAGCAGTACACTATAATGAGTCTGGGACATACAGTGTCACATCTTAATGTGAATAAACCAGAATTGTTGTTTCTGCTATGACGAAGTAAAACCTGTGAAAATGGTTTATATTCATCCGCGTCAATGTCCTGCACACGACATGCGATTGAGCTCGACATCATATGAACTTCAACAAACTTTAAATAATAGATTGAAAGCGTCTCTTATGTCATCGTATCCTGACTGGTCCACATTTGCTTCTTGAGAAACGAAAATAATATGCGCTCAAAAATAAGAATACCAAGTAATTTAAATCAATCACACTTAAAGCTCACATAGAGTGGTCCTGTTACACATTATATGTTAGTTATGGAGGTCTACTTACATACATTAACTTGTTTTTATGTTCAAAAACCTCCTAGTTGCTGTAAACGAGCCGATAGAAATCTCTCCTTACCGACGCTCTCCTCAGCCGCGGTGTTTCAGACTGAAATCTCACACCCAGAAGACAGACTGTGTTGTGATTGGCCAATACCCGGAAGTGACATAATTAGCACACCAGCTCTCAGAAGCGCAGCTCCCCCCTCTGGAACGGTGGATGCACTGCTACTCATTATCAAAACATTGTTTTAACAGTGTTTAAAAATAGCTTCTTCACGACTCCCCGCCGCAGTCCCTTTGACGACCTTTGACCCAGAGTCAGAAGACACTGTCGCTCGTGAAACACCTCCACAACGGACGTTATTCTTCTCCTGCGGTTCAATGTACGCAACCGGATGTGCCCGGACTAGTGCCCGGACCAGGAGGATCTGCTGTTCTTGCTGAGCCCAAGATTACAATAAAACACAGCGTTCTCAGCAGTGGCTGAACTGTTTGTTTTGAAACTTCAGGGCTTCGTGAACAAGGTAATGACACAGATACACACAGCGTTAATTGGAACTTCCAGTCTAGGTCCGCTTCAAAAGTAATTTGAAACATGAATAACGTGAATATAATGTGCTTAGAAAGAAATATGATGCTTTAAATGTCTATAGTGTATATCTTATTTATAGGCGTATTTTTAATATCTTTCTATATTGTACTTTCACATAATGTGGACATGGACGTTACATTACATTTATCTTTACTGTCTTTGCTGCTGTGACGATGTAAATGTCCCCACTGTGGGACTATTAAATGACTATCCTATCTTATCTTAAATTCCGTGACAAATACTTCCTTTTATCTAACACATTCTTATGTTCCATTTTCCCCTGACACACTGTGGTCAGGTACATGCCCTCAGATACAACAGGTGAAGAAGAAAAAGTTTCCTCCCTGTCGAACAGGTATAATATAAATGAATGTTTCCTTCCATCTGCAAATGTTCTGACCGCACAAGGTTCATCCTTTATCATTTATCCTTCAGTCCAATAATTCACAAGAGAAATGCACTGAATTGGATTAAAAAAGGGAGAAAGGCAGACAAAGAGGAACCGAGGGAGGTAGACATGATGATCCGTAACCTTGGGAAGCCTCATCAGTCTGCGTTTCTCATGGTTAACGGCTGACGCAGGCTCCTCAAAATGCAGGTACAGGAATCTGTCATGTGATTAGGAGTCTGGAAGTGACAGGAGAGGCAATCCAATCATCTGGATATGAGTCCTGTCATCTTTCTATCTCTCTCATCCTAATCCGTTTAACCATCACGCAAACCTGCATCAGTGACTTGCTTCTTCTTGTTCTACCTCTCTCTCTCTCTCTCTCTCTACCTATCCGTCTCCCTCTCTTCTCCTCTCACACTCAAGCTCTGTGATCAATTGCTATTGAGCACTAATTTAGTAACACAACCTCATGGTGCGATACTACCACTAGACTGATGAAGATTAAGTATGAGTCATCACTGCTACATACACCCCCCCTCCACACACAAACAAACACACACACACACACACACACACACACACAAATTCTTGTACTTGCTGCATACTGATGACTGGGTTGCTGACAGAGTGAGGACCAGCATTTCCACTTTATAAATCAACACAATTACAAATATCTACAAAGAACTAGTGGTTGCAGTACCATAAGATGTCTGCAGGTGGAGCCCCAGAGCAAAATGGGCTGGATAACTTTTCGTTTTTTTGTTTTTTTTTAATTTTTGGTCCAAAATTTGACAAAAACGTCATACTATACTATGTCTTCCAAAATTTGGAAAAAAAAAGAAAAAAAAATTTGAACTTTTTTTTTGAAAAAAAGATTTAAAACACATTTGAAAAAAATAAAAATGTTGGTCTAAAATTTGACAAAAACGTCATTCTATACTATGTCTTCCAAAATGTGAAAAAAAAAATTGAAAAAAAAATTTGAACTTTTTTTTTTTTAAATATTTAAAAAACATTTGAGAGAAAAATTTGGAAAAAGAAAATTGAAAAAAAAATTGAACTTTTTTTTTGAAAAAAACATTTAAAAAACATTTGGAAAAAACATTTGAAAAAAAATGTTGGCCTAAAATTTGACAAAAAAGTCATACTATACTATGTCGTCTGAAATTTGAATTTAATTTTTTTTTTTACAAATTCAGTATAGCATGTTATAGCAACCTAAGGAAGTTATTTCAATGAATACAAAGCGAGGACCGGCCAAAATGTCCTCACTCCGTAAAAATGTCCTCACTTTGTTGGTTAAAAACCCTCACTGGTCCTCAGTATGCTGCAAGTACAAGAACACACACACACACACACACACACCCTGACATTGTCATTTACAGATCTATCACCTCATTATTAGTAGCAATGTTTACATCTACACAGTCGCAGCAATTCTGTTGATAAGTGGAGATTTATTGTTTAGTAGTTTATGAACTCTGATTATATGGAACATTTGGATGCATCACATTATACTACAATGGTAGCTTAGGTCTGTCAATTACTGTCCATATTACACTTTGTTTAGACAATTTGGATATAAACTAGATAAGATATGTGATGTGTTCAGGCACACTGTAAATCAGACATAGTTTTAGAGATATTTCAAATTAAAACTCCCACATTTGCACTTTTTCCAAGTGGAAAAAAATCTCAAATGTGAGATGTAATAAAAACAAAATGTTCCATACATTTTCCATAGTGTTTTCAGTATATTATATGCACTTCTGTCAGAAATGATTGTCAGAGACTTCCTCACCTTTGTATCTTTGGCTCAACACCGTGTGTGATCCCACCTGTTACACTCAATTAACCAGAACATAAAGAGAATCTCAGAGTGAGTTCTTCACGATTTTATAGAGACGTTAATGAAAACAGTTGCTGCTTGATTTCCTATCAAATGATGTTGCCGTCAACAGCTGTTTAAATGGTTAGTCTAACTTCCACTAACTTGTGTGCACGGAAAAAATGATTTAGTCTGCTGAGGAACATCATGGATGGCATGAAATGTGTGTCTGCACATAAATCTGTCTCTGTGTACTACATTTTGCTGCGATGTGGCAGCTGATATGAGCTCAGTGTTGGAATCTGTCCCCAGACAGCCAGGCTGACAGATGAGAGAAGACGACAGGTAGACAACAAGAATGATCTGCAGGTTTGTCGTGTTGTGCTGAATTTATGGCAAGGTCTGAGTTCTGTTTCTCTTTTCTGTGGACTGATGCAACATCGGGACACACACACACACACATTTCTGATGACGATTAGCGGTTAGCACTGTTGCCTCACAGAAAGAAGGTGCTGGGTCTGATTTCCAGTTTGGTAGTTTGTATGTTCTCCCTGACTCTCCGGCTTCCTCCCAGCATCAAAAAACACTAGTGCAGTGCCCGTAGGAAGTATATATTCCTATAGTGCAGGGGTGTCAAACTCATTTTCACTGAGGGCCACATCAGCATTATGGTTACCCTCAAAGGGCCAGGTGCAACTGTCATGCTGTAACGCAATCGCCATGCATTGTGGGAAATGTAGTTTATGGTCAACGCACGCCTTAAAGCAGCATAGACCTATTTTAACACAGATTTTTAAGACCAATTAATCACTCGCGGACCACATAAAATGAAGTGGCGGGCCACATCTGGCCCCCGGGCCCTAAGTTTGACACAGTTTGAAGATTTTTCCGTTATGGTAATGCATGATAAGGAACATAAAGGCTAACATAATACAAACACTGTGCAACCTCATTAGGCACAATGCAAATTTCTTTTAATTTTCGATTAGCATTAGCGTAGCTTGCTGTCGTGGCTGGCGTGGCTGTCAGTCACAACAGCTATGCTAATGCTAAACGGAAAGAAAAAAAAAATGCCTAATGAGGTTGCACAGTGTTTGTATTATGTTAGCCCTATGCTAATGCTAATCATAGCCTCGCTAGCTTACCTTTGGAAACAGGTTCTCAAAATTAGCAAGTTAGTAGTAGCATGCTAATGCAAAATAAATATGTGCTCGCGTATTGGTGAATGGACACCTAGTGGTGAACCGTGTGAAAATGTCTCTTCGCTCCCACCTCCCCGCTCCAGACAGCGCAGCTGCTGCTGATGAGCTTCTGCCCGCCTGGCGTAGCGTGATAATTCGGTGAAAGTGCAGCATGATAAATCAGCGGAAAAATTTAAATTACTCGAGATATGCCTGTCACAAACAGACAGACAGACACACAGACACAACTTGCTTTATAGATAGATGTTAGACACACTCAGTCTGGTTTGTCCCTTGTGGCGGCACACTCAGTCACAGAAGCTCTGATCAACCCTTGTCTGACCTGATCAAGACAGTAAAGATAATTTCATTTAATTTCATCATCATATCAGTAATGTATGCTCCTGAACAATGTGCAATAACAATATTTGCTGGTTAGCAAGACAAGTGCCGGTACTTCCTTCCTCACTCTCCCTCCATTCCTGTTTCATACGTTTCGGTCCTCACAAAGACATACATACGAGTACATACACACACTCACTTAGGAATTGCAAATGCAATCAAAGTCGTTCTCCATGGCCTCATCAGTATTCCATTTTGAACATGAACAGGTGCTGCAGGAGAACTGACCTGCATCTACCTGCTCAGCTGTTGTCAAACCAAACACTAATTCTACTGTAATTGAGGCCAAGTGTCTCCTGAGTGGCCTCTCACTGGTTCCTAGATCACAGTTAGCCAGATGTCTGTTCTGAGCTAAGTTTCTTCCCGTCATTCTGACAGACATGCAGACATGCTGACAAACAAGCACAACAGCGACCGTCTACTATATAATAAATCTCCCTTACATGTGTTTTTGCTGTTTGAAAAGCCAAACCTTGTGGCCCTCTTGCCTCAACATGTCAGAGAGTTGTTCGGTGCTTTCTCGCCACCTCTTCCTTCCTCTAGTTATGGATTCTTACAGGTGCAACTGTGACACATCCTTTCTTAATGAGGTGAAGAGCAAAAGAGCGCGTCTTCAGAGTCAATAACGGCACACTGGACTCTCAAGTATACATATAACACAGAGGCTGGTGCGTTCAAGGTCAACACTGAGCCAAAAACACAAACGGTAAATTAAATGTATTTCTCTTCCCACTGTGACATCACAAACGTCCTCATCAGACGTCGCTGCGAGTACTTAACTGAGAAGTTAGATGACTAAATTATGCATAATGCATACTAAAACTTGCATAATTTAAAGACGTCATACATAATTGATCATCCAATTGATTTCCCTGACAGGGCAATTGAAACTCTTAACGTCTCCACTAATCATGCACGAGTATAAATAAGTGAAGAAGGGACTGAGATTCATCCATCCACAACCCTTCATCCACCATCTAACCATCCATCCATTCATTCATCTTTCCATTCCCTATGTTCCTCATCAATCCTCGTGCACAGACTCAGAATCGATCGTCACGCTGACAGACAGTAAAAAAATGACTAAAACTTTTTGTGTGTGTGTGTGTGTGTGTGTGTGAGAGTGTGTGTGTGTGTGTTTGTAAATGAGTGGCTGATGAGACAAAAGTGGGCCAGGAGCTTGGGGGATCAAGACATCCATTGTTGCTGCAGTCTGTCTGGAGATTGTGAATACGGCCTCTCCCTCTGCTCGCTGTCCACCTGCACATTTAAAGGTGCATTATGTAATAAATCTAAAGCAACTGGCCATAAAATCCTCCTAATATGTCACAGAGACTCAGGAATAATGTTCATATAACAAACTGAACTCACCAACAACAACAGTACAGCCAAAATATTTGCATTAAAAGAAATCTTTTGCAGACTGCAAATCATGTTTATGTTTTGAAATCATGTTTTGGCATGTGGCGCCACCTACCGCCGTCTGCCAATCATTGCAGTCAGTAGAGTCTCAGCTGCCGAGCAACCACGGGTTGCCGGTTACGTCAGAAAACGAAACCTAAAAGACCTTGGTGTTTTGAATTTGAATGTAGTAACTGTTTTTGGCCACATTCTTACATATGGCACCTTTAAACATTGAGCGTGGATGACTGGTGGGCCTTAACCACACATTAAATGTGTGTGTGTGTGTGTGTGTGTGTGTGTGTGTGTGTGTGTGTGTGTGTGTGTGTGTGTGTGTGTGTGTGTGTGTGTGTGTGTGTGTGTGTGTGTGTGTGTGTGTGTGTGTGTGTGTGTGTGTGTGTGTGTGTGAGAGAGAGGCATGTTGACATTCACAAATCTGACCTTCCACATTTCCATATTCCATTAAAAAAATCAAGGAATTATTTATCAGGCTCTGTTTACTTATCATTTCCATTTCCTGTAAATCTGCTCGGTCCTTTGTCACACCTGTTTGTGTCTACATATTACCAAGAAATAGTAAAAAAAAAAAAAAAAGGTGAAAACAGATTGCCTGAATTAAAAAATCTGTATTTCTTTTTCTGGAAAAAACATTAACAAACATTAGATTAGCCGTTTAATTGACTCAGAAATTAATTGCTCATTTCCATCCAAAACATATGCCGAAGGAATTTTGTCTTTATCTTCAATACATTACTAATAACACTACATGAAGGAAACCAGAGACAAAAAGCCCCCAATTGCTCTCTTCTCCTTAGGTGTTATTGATGGTTGTTCTGCTCAGGAGAAAAAGAAAAAATCAAGCTTCATGTGTGAATCCTCCAGAGGAAAGAGCCATGTTCATGTGTTTTCAGCAAATTGACATCTCACTGATTCCTGATCAGTTGTTTTTCTCTTTGGTAAAAGCAGAACTCATTGTTTTAGTGTCTGTCCTCGTGTCCTCGTCCCCTTTATAAGCTCTTCATATGCTCCTGCCTTTCTCCAGGAATTTTCATCCACATTCTTTTTTTGACCTTTTCATACATCCCCTGATTATTTACCCTGTTCCTCCAAACAATCCGTGGCTCACCTCTATCCTCTAACCCTCACCTCACACACACACACTACTGTTGTGTGTCACCAGCAATATAATTAGACTCCTGCTGCCCACATGTCTCTCTCCTCCCAGTTGTCCTCCTCCCCATTTTCCCTGTTACCAACCCAAAGAGGCTGACGATCCGTTTCTTTGCCTGCAACTCTGTCTGTAAAAGTGTCCGTCGTTAGACCTCATGTGTGCACGCTTAAATAAGCACCTCAGCTTCCTTTGATCCACGTTTAGATTTGCATGTGCGATAAGTGGAATTTGTCCTATTTATAAAACCGCACCAGTGTAAGCCCTAGTGCGTAGAGAGGTGTGTACTCATTTTGTTCCCCTTTAAGAAGCTTTTCTGAATATTTCAGAACCAGAAAGTCTGGTCCTAATGAGGCAGGAGCTCATTTCTGAGGGTCCAGTTAAAGGATTTAGGGTGAATTCCAATTCCTTGCTTAACCCTCAATCTTAACCCTCAATCTCAAAAATGTGCGCTCCCTCTAGTGCAAGTGCTGTCCCGATTCTCAGAAAAATTAAGTTGAGGGGCAAGTTTAAGGGCTGTATCGCCCTCAATATTGAGATTTTCTGAGACCACCCTTGGGAAAAAGGGCTACCCAGAATGCATTGCATGTTCACATAACAAAGATGGCGCCGAAAGCAGCGAAACGAGTACGCTACAAATTAAGTATTTTCTTTGAGATATAAAAATGATGAAACCCATTGTATTATCTTAGTTTAGGCCCATATTATGGATTACTGACGTCATTGTTGCGTAACATTTATTTTTATTTTACAATCTTTTGTCAATAGCCGGCCGGTGTGGACAAGCGATCGTTTGCTATGGTTTACTTTTCAATAAGTCGTGGTGTGTGGTAACTGTCAGCTGAATATGTCAGTGGTTGTGGTATTTGTATGAGTATCATCTTATAACTAACTGACAACCTAATAACTTGACTGAAATAAAATAAATGAATAATCGTGACGTAAATGTGTTCTTCTTCTTCTTCTTTTTTGGAGTTGACAGACTGGACGCAGCTTTCGCGTTATTCTGCCCCCCACAGTCTGAAGACGTATCTGCATTTAAAGGGGTGTCCCATTTCTAAGTGACAAAATAACCCTCAACACTTGGTTTTGAGGGCCAGTTAAGATTAAGGGTTGAGCTGGAGGGTTAAGATAGGAATTGGAATTGGCCCTATGATGTGGTTAAGTTAAGGGTGGAGTCATTATGGTTATATTTGGACATGATGCTTTTGTATGTTGTGTTGTATGGGTGTGTTGCTCCATACCTGAAGTCACTGTAGGGGTGAATGATCCACGCCCCTGCTGATTTCAACCGTTCTTGCTCCAGTGCCACGGCCTTGTGGGATCCAAACATGCGCAGACTGAACTTGTTGACCCCGGGCAGAAGCATTGCTCCAAACTGTCTCTGGATGAAGGTGCTCTGGTTGGAGTTGCTGTAGTCCTCGCCGTCCAGCATCATGCCGAACCCACCCAGTCCGGAGTGGCCCCCGAAGTCCGGGGTCCCCGCTGCGGTCGTGTTGCAGGTCGTGGTGGTGGTGGTCTCTGGACCCGTGGCCACGACCATGACTCCAGTCATGGAGGAGGAGGTCGAGGCCAAGGCGGCACGGGAAGAGGCAAAGCCCACCGAGCGTGGCGGAGGGTGGGCTGTGGCAGAGGAGGAGGAGGAGGAGGAGGGCGGCGGAGGAGGCGGCAGAGGCACGGGGGTGGTCGGTGTGCCCGCTGTGCGTGAGGGCAGACCGTCCCTGCAGGCGGAGGAGCTCATGATGGAGAGACGACGTCCACGACCACCCGAGGTAGAGTTGTCCGCCCCAAATGAGCCCTTCTCTCCTTCCAGCGAGGCCTGCGACAGCCTGTAGCTCGGAGAGGGCAGGCTGCCCTTACTGCGCCGCTTACACTCCCCTCCTCCGTTCCGCCTGGGCAGACTGTCGCCACCCGACCCAGAGGTCCCCATACCTCCAGCCACCCCATCCATGCCAACTCAGGGTGGAGGAGGTGGAGGAGGAGGTTGAAGGCAGGGTGAATATAACCTGTAACTCCTGTGCCCACAGGAAAAAACTACTGCTAAGTCCTGTCAACCGGCTAGATTACATAAAGGTGAGAGAGTCAGTGTCAAATCTGAATGACAGAGTGAGGATGCTCAGAAGAAAGTCTGCTCATTCTCTCACTCCTTCACCCTCTCACCTCTCTGCCCTTGGAGACATTAAACCCTTCAGGCTGCCGATGACAGTGACACCAGCAGCCCCCACTTTAACCTCTTTCCTCCTGAAAAAAAAAATGGTTTGTCCCCACAGAAGTCACAGAAACAATAGTCCTCCTTCCTCGTCCTTGAAACGCAGCAGCTCTCCGCCCGAGGCCCTCCTCCCTCTCCTCTCCACAGCCGCCCTCAGCGCTCCGACGCCGGTCATGTTGGCACCGGATTCCCGGTCTTTTGGAGATAACGGAGCTCGCCGCTGATTGGCCGACGGTGCTGTGTTCGTGTAGTCTAGATGTCCAGACTGCTCACACCCTCACCGTTTCACGCTCTTTTTTTTTTTCTTTTGTTGTTGCTATTTTCACCATATATCATTATGTAATAAAAGGTGATGTGAGCGCTAAAGGAGGCAGAGTGAGGGGACACATTCACGCGCGGATGAATGACAAGGACACTTGCTCCTCTGTCAGGTTGTTAATGGACAAAAGGGACACACGCACGCACGCACACGCGGACTCTCACACTGATTCATCCAGACACGCATCACCATTACGACAATCACGCACGCACTAAAACCACAAGAGACAGAGGACCCGGTCAAATCATCCAGACTCTGTAGTCCATGTCCTCACCCACTCCACGACACCTTGTCATTTCCAGCATCCGCGCAGTAATAAAAAAAAAAAAAAATCACGCTCATCGTGACGGGAGGCGCGCCGAATTGTTGCCTATACACCCGAGACTGAAGCGCGCACGGAGGAGACACCAGTGGATCCACACGCGCGGAATGAACTTGAGTCAAGTGTTCGGAGTCTGACGAAACCCGGAATCTGCGGTCGTCTCATCAGCAGCGAGTCCTCACTTCTGACGACTTTCAACGACACAGTGTCCAGACTACATTGGATGATGCGCCGGCGTCCTTTCTCTCCCTCTTTTGCGCCGCCAGTGACAGGAAACCGGGATGTGCACTTCAATGAAAACACGCTCCAACCCGAGAGAAAGCGGTGAGCTCTGACGCCTCATTCAAAAAAAAAAAAAAAAAAAAAATCTAAAATAAAACAACTTGTTGAGCTGCCATGAGGCGGCAGCTGCATCGCACGGACGCTCAGGGGCGATGAAGTCCGGCTTCTATTCACTTCTTTCTCCGACTCAACACTCAGGAGCACGCGCGCACATGCAAATAAATGATTAAATAAATAAATGTGCACATGAATGGTCTGGATCCAATCGGCCTGTTGCCATGGCACCCGCATCCCTCATCATCATCATCATCATCATCTTCCTTCCCCCAAAGGCCGCATGCCCGGCCGGCATGAAGCACGCACACATCCCTCGCAGGTACAGGTCGCGCGTCATCCTCTCTCTCACCAATACAGAGAGGGAGCGCGTGATGGAGAGAGTGATGTGGAAACTTTATTCAAATGTTTGGAGAGAGAAAAACAGAGCGAGTGTCCTCTTACACAGTGTGTACAGGGTGAGGTGAAAGTTTAGAAGAGAAGGGGAAAAAACCCCACAAAGTAATTATTATGTTTAGCTCAAATTAAAGGTGCATTATGTAATAAATCTAAAGCAACTGGCCATAAAATCCTCCTAATATGTCACAGAGACTCAGGAATAATGTTCATATAACAAACTGAACTCACCAACAACAACAGTACAGACAAAATATTTGCATTAAAAAAATATTTTGCAGACCGCAAAAAAAAGCATGTTTATGTTTTGAAATCATGTTTTGGCATGTGGTGCCACCTACCGCCGTCTACCAATCATTGCAGTCAGTAGAGTCTCAGCTGCAGAGCAAACCACGGGTTGTTACAGTTACGTCAGAAAACGAAACCTAAAAGACCTCGGTATTTTGAATTTGAATATAGTAACCGTTTTTGGCCACATTCTTACATATGGCACCTTTAAATTAAGTTTTATGCCCCTGGAATAACACATACACATATAAAGGATATCAGTTAATTATAAAACTTTGTGTTGCCATTTTTTATATAAAATACACAATGAGTTAACCCATTTGGCAGCCTGTTAATTCGTCTCCTTGTAGAACAAAGAGTAAACACAGTTAACAGATTTTACAGCCCACTTTGAGGTGGTAAATTGGCACTTTGTGCAGCAGCCGTTTCACAGACTACGGCAGGAAAATCACAGGTGAAGAATGACTATAATGAATGATGGCTGAGGTCCATTTAGCTCTACAGGGTGCTTTACTGTCACACTGTCCTGAGTTGCATTAAAACAGAACAGAGCCCTCATTAATGTGATCACTAACGTTCAAAACGTCTGCTCTGCAAAGGACACATTCAGTTTGGGTGATTTTATGTTTACAACATTAAAATATCACATAAAGTATAACGCATTGTTATAAATGAACGCACAAACGGTAAATAACTAATAGTATAAATCCAAGCAGCTCAAAACGGGTCTTGCAGGATGATGCATCAGTAATAACAGTAATCTACAACCACGGCAGTCATTTGGAAGCATAAAGATGAAAGTCCCGCGTTTGAAAAGATTTAAGTGCGGTTAAGACGACCACGAAGATATTTACACAGTGGCTGATGCTCCGTCTGCGTTAGAGTGGCTATTAGAGGTTGAGATAAACTGCAGGAAGAGGATTTGAGACACATTAGCACTGGGAAGGAAACACAACAGAGGAGGAGGATGCCTGCAGAAGGAAGGCGAGGACATATAGTCACATACAGTAAAAGACCATCAGACAGAAAGAAGGATATAATTAGTTTATGAGGGAACAGTATGCAGATGCAGGCATCTGGGTCATCTCAGTGGACAAAAGGAGGTGTGGTCCAATCGCCGCCATCTCTGCATGTGCCGGCACTGCTCATAAAAGCCACAGAGACGAGCTCAGGACAGAAGATTAAAGCCTTATCTCTCTCCATTCTTTGACGTCTGCTAATAATGATATGCTTCAATAACGTCCGACAAAGATAATGTTCATGTTTAATTCGCTGCTAATCTCTCAAATGGATGAATAGAAATGAAGAGGCTGGGTGCAGCTCAATGATCACAGCTCCAGTCTCATGTCTTCAAGTTTTATTTTAAAGGGAGTCATGGCTTCAAAACATGCTATTCACAGGGTTTCCAAGTAATGCACTTGGCTTTGAGTAACAGTGATGTTTCTGTAGTACAGTCAGTACAGTCAGTACAGTCAGTACAGTCAGTACGGTCAGTGTGTCATTCAGACTTTATGGAGTTCAGCTCACTTCAAGTTGTTACTGGACACTCACTGCCCTCATGATGTTAGTGTGACCGGACCCTGGGATCCAGCCTGTCACTATAATCACCATGTCACCCGTTTTGAAAAACCCTCTTGCTTTACCTGTGGAGGTGGGTGAGAGACACAGAGAGGCAGTGTGAGTGAAGACAATGCTATAATGCGGAAGTACATACAATAAGAGCACACACACACACACACACACACACACACACACACACACACACTCTTGTACTTGCTGCATACTGAGGACTGGGTTGCTGCGAGGACCAGCATTTCCACTTTATAAATCAACACAATTACAAATATCTACTTCATGAATGACATCTACAAAGAACTACTGGTTGCAGTACCTTTTTTTTTTTAATTTATGGTCCAAAATTTTACAAAAATGTCATACTATACTGTCATCCAAAATGTGCAAAAAAAAAATTGACCCAAAATATGACAAAAACGTCATACTATACCATGTCGTCAAAAATTTAAAACAATTTTGACAAAAAAACTTAAAAAATCTTTGACAAATAATTTGAAAAAATCTTTGACAAAAAATGTGAAAAAATCTTTGACAAAAAATGTGAAAAAATTTTGACAAAAAAAATTTGACCCAAAATCTGACAAAAAACGTCATACTATTCTGTCATCCAAAATTTGAAAAAAAAAATTTGACCCAAATTTTTTGTCCAAAATTTGACAAAAATGTCATACTATACTATGTTGTCCAAAATTTGAAAAAATCTTTGACAAAAAATTTGAAAAATCTTTGACAAAAAATTTGAAAAAATCTTTGACAAAAAATTTGAAAAAATCTTTGACAAAAAATTTGAAAAAATCTTTGACAAAAAATTTGAAAAAATCTTTGACAAAAAATGTTGGGTCCAAAATTTGACAAAAACGTCGTCAGTCGTGAGTATAGAATGTTTACAACCACAGGAAGTGATTTCAATGAAAACAAAGTGAGGACCGGCCAAAATGTCCTCACTCCGTAAAAATGTCCTCTCTTTGTTGGTTAAAAACCCTCACTGGTCCTCAGTATGCCGCAAGTACAAGAACACACACACACACACACACACTGACCTATGTCCATGCCAAAGTTGACTCTGTTGTCGACATCATCGGCCCAGACGGGAGCAGGCAGAGGGTGGAAGAGGGCAGGAAACACTCCTCTCAACAGCTGGGACTGACGGGCCACCTGAAGAAAAGTGAAGCAATAATTCATTTTAATGTTCACTCTTTAGAAGTAATAGTAGTTTCCTTAAAGCTCACATAGAGTGGTCCTGTTGCATTATATTTGAAGGCGCCTTTGAAGACACTCATAGTTATGGAGGTCTACTTACATACATTAACTTGTTTTTATGGACAAAAACCTCCTAGTTGCTGTTAACGAGCCGATAGAAATCCCCCTTTTTTAATGCTGTTCCTCAGCCGCGATATTTCAGACATAAATCTCACACCTATAAGACAGACTGTGTTGTGATTGGCCAGCCAGCGTAGAGCCTTCCCAACTGTCTTGTGATTGGCCAATACCCGCAAGTGACATATTCAGCACACCAGCTCTCAGAAGCGCAGCTCCCCCCTCTGGAGCGGTGGATGCACAAAAATTGTTTTAACAATGTTTAAAAGTAGCTTCGTCACGACTCCCCGCCGCAGTCCCTTTTATGACTTTGAACCGAAGTCAGAAGACACTGTCGCTCCACACCACAACGGACGTTATTCTTCTTCTGCGGGTTCAATGTACGCAACCGGATGTGCCCGGAGCAGGAGGATCTGCTGTTCAGGAGAACCGATGTTTTTGTAACCGGACCGGGTTTTTTCAGAGATCTCGCTGAGCCCGAGATTACAATACACCATAGTGTTCTCAGCAGTGGCTGAACTGTTTGTTTCGAAACTTCACGGCTTCGTAAACAAGGTAATGACGCAGATACACAATAAACAACAGCGTTAATTGGAACTTCCGGTCTAGGTCTGCTTTAAAGGTCAGCTGTTAGACTGTACAACAAGCACTGCTCTCAGTGGACCACAAATAACCAGGCTACTCATTCTTCCCTTCCACGTGCAATACACTGTAAATTCACATTAGTGCAATATACATATACTTATATAATTGGCCATGTTCAACCTTTGTTTATTTATACTGTAAATATCAAGTCCATACTGTGTATATTCTGCAAACCGTCTATAATGTACATTCTTTTTTTAACTTATTTGTCTTAGTCTTGGTGTTTTTTAGCCTTTTTTGGTAATACATGTTTATTATTTATTATCTGTGCTGCTGTAGCAATGTACATTTCCCCACTGCAGGACAAATAATAGGACTACCTTGTCTTTATTCTGCAGCACTTGCATACCACGAGTCTTGACAGTTGAGCACACATGCCAGACCAAAAGAATGTGACGGCTAATGCCAGTGAGCTATTGTGCCCAACCAGTCTAACTGGTCACCAATGAAAACAGACATGTAACATGGAGTGTGTGGGAGAAGACGCCGTGTTCTTCATCACAGAAATGCCAGTCCAATAATAACAGTGTTGTTCTGTCTCCTTGTTTGAAGCTTTTTTTTGCCAACATGTTTGTTTGGAGGATAAATAAGAGAGTCGCCTTCAGTTGGACACTTTCCACTGACATTATCTGCTGTGTCTGCTGCAACATTCAAGTGCAACTTGGACAATGAAAACAGTCCGTTATTGTGACTGGGAACTGGTCAAATGTGACCGTCTTATGAAGACGATAAACGAGCGCATTTGAATGCAGCATATTTATAACCAGAGTCTGGCTTTGGTACTCGAATGCGACAGCTGGACTGATGCCAAAACAGAAGCTCTGATAACATCAAACAGAAGAGGAGTGTGACGTCATACCCTGCTCTAAACATTTGAGTAGCCTTCAATGTTGGATAAATGTCTTCGTCTAGACTCGTTCTGTTAATGTGAGGAGCTCTGTGAGGCTCAGGTGTCAAACTCAGACACCTGAAGTGGTCCTGACTGTAAACATCTTTGACATTTTAATAATATAAAGAAATTTAAATTTGCTGTGCAGATAAATATTGCTACACACATTTCCTCTGATACAACCTGCAAAGGTCTTTATACCTCAGGAACTTTCCACCAACAACACAGTGAAACTGGCTGAATAAACACTTTTTACTTTAATTACCTTATGACTTGTTTTTTTTTCTAATTTCACGCTGTCATTTCTCTGTTTCAGAGAAAGATATATACAAGTTCTATGAATACATTATCATCACTTTGATTTTGGGTGATTTGTTTGCCTTGTTTTATTGAAGAAAGTGGCTTGATTGGTTTTCCATACACATCATTTCCACAGCGTCAGCAAAAATGGGTTCAATTACAACCTATATGTCGTATACCAGGGGTCTCAAACTCAAATGACCTGGGGGCCAATGCGCATCTATTGTGGTGAAGAAGGGGCCAGCCCAGAGAACAAAAAGTGAGAAAAAAAAAAAAAACTGTTCACAATATTGCATCATGATATCACATGTATATTTAATAATATTATTTATGATGCAAAATTAATGTATTCATATCAAAAACAGACGCTTATTTTAAATTACACCAATAAAAGTGTGGACAAGTATAATTAAAATTTGTGCCAGGAGCCGTTTTGGTCACTGCCATTTGTGGCTCGGGCCCTAACAAGTGTATTTATACTGTATAGGTCATTGAATGTTGTATATGATACATTTAATAATGGGATCATTATGACCAAATGTCTTATTATTACTGTTATAAAAACATTAACATTGCTAGCAAACGTGTGTTTAAATGAGGGTGAGGTCATGGGCCATTTTTCATTATAACATGATATTAAGTGGGGGGGGGCCGCATGTGGCCCCCTGGCCGCCAGTTTGAGACCCCTGTCGTATACTTTTATGTTAAAAAAAATCATTAAAGTTGAGTAAAACTTCATTTCAACTCCTGTAATTATGCAAGTGTGACTCTACGTAGAGTCACAGAGTCATGCTTCCGTGGAAGTGGCATCAGTTCCAGATGTGATGCTCTGAATCCGACTCCGACCCCTGACCTCTGCAGATTATCCCCACATGGTTTAAAACCACAGGTGTATCTTGACCTACTTTAAATGAGTGAATGAGACATTTTCAACAAACTAATCCGGCACCTTTCGCACTGTCACGCTTCACAACCGCAGACGGAGACAGCAAATACTGACTCCATCAAATACGCTTCAGATTGGAGAGTGAGTCATGTTTCTGGGAAGGACAGCGTACATTGCTCGTAAAAACACAATCGATTTCTAAACGTCAATCTGTGAGGCGGAGTTCATAGAGCGTACCTGAGGACTTCTGGTGACTGCGACGATGGGACAGCGAGGTCGGTACCTGGACAGGAGATGTGCCGATCTGCGAGGGACAAGGACGGGAAGTGAGTTGATTGTGGAGAGCATTTAATTCAATTCCGTTCAGTTTGATTCGTATAGCAGCACTGCACATAGTAAAGCAGAATCATATATTTAATATTGTAGAGCTCATGTGTCAAACTCAGGTTGCTCAGGGAACGGAAGCATTTCCATTCATTATGTATAATTATCTTAATTCGGTTATATGGTTCCATACGTGGATAAACGTTATGATATCTTCGACGAAGAGCTTTCAAAGCAAGCAGGCACAACTGAGAGAAATACACAGGTGGAACACAAACATTATAGTCAACAAAACGATGCAAAGGGAGAAAACAGTGCTGCAATATTAAATCTGCACCTCTGCTCACTGAAGACTAACTCATACCTTTGAAGAAAAACTGTAGGAAAAACATTGAAACTGTACAGTTGTTTACCGCATTATTTGCGTCCCAAGCCAAAACATGCACGAGTGGGTCTTTTATGTTTCAACTTTATGTTGACAGCAACATTAACGTTTCTCAGTTTCCTAATCTTAACGATAGAGAGAGTGACTTTACTGTTTCTGATTGACATCTGAACAGTAAATGAGAAGATATAATGACACGTTACACCTTGTTCAGTAAATGTGTATTAAACTGCTAAGACTAAACAGGATCATTTGTGCTGTTTCTATGTCAGACAAAAGGACAGTGAAGGAGTCACGAAATATCTTTAAATATGGTGATTGGGAAAACATTTAAAGTTAGGATCAAATAAATGAAGAAGACTCTCGGTTCAGATGTTAAATGTCGTCACATATTGACAGTAAGTATTTCTTTGATTCAGTCAATCAAATTTTACTTGTATAGCCCACAGTTTACAAAACATAGTTCGTCTCACGGGACTTCACAGGGTTGGTAACATCCGACCAGTGTGAGGAAAAACTACCAGGGAAAAAACTCTTATAACAGGGAAAAAAGGTAGAAACTAGGGATGTGAATCTTTGGGTGGCTCACGATTCGATTCCCATTCCGATTCTTAGGGTCACGATTCGATTCAAACGATTCCCAATTCAAAAATTGATACAATGCATAGTGCGTTAAGGCAAATTATGGCATCAAAACAATAGAGTTTGTATAAGATAATGTGATAATGTGATCACACAAAGGCAAACTTAAGACAAAAGTCAACATGTATTCATTCAAAACAAATAAAAACTTACTTACTGTACAGAAATTAACTTGCATAAATAAAAGCTTAAGCTAGCTGCCCTTTTTCTCCCAGAAGTTACAAAAATAAACTGTACACAAAGAACAGAAACTGGTGTTTTGTGTGGTTTTTCAAAATAGAAATCGATTTTTGACTAAGAAGCTCTCAATAGTGCCAGTTTTCAAAAGAACACGTTGAATGAGGTCTAGGTTTTTTGCAGAATTGTCAAAATACTCAGGGTTAGATGTAGAGTACACACCTGCCAGAGGTTGTGAGGACTATGATGGCTCCAGCGCAGCATTTGAAGGAGGACTCCACAGCTCCTATAGCTGTGACCTCTGTCGGATCAGAAGAGAGGGGAGTGAGGCGGCGCAACTCCTCGAATAGCTGGTGGTGGAAAATGGCCGCCTCCGCTTCCCTGCAGATCTGACAGACACAGAGCAGCGAGCGGGATTATCAGGGGGAAAGCTAACGTCGGACGAACCAGAACGGACAGAATCAGAAAACACATACCGAGTGCATCATTGCGACGGCCTCAACGGGAAACAGTCCTTTGGCTGTTTCTCCGGAGAGCATCACGCAGTCGGCTCCATCCAGCACGGCGTTGGCGACGTCGCTGCCCTCTGCTCGAGTCGGCCTTGGGTGGGCCACCATGCTCTCCAGCATCTACACACACACACACACACACACACACACAGATTCATGTGAGTCCACAGCCAAAATGTCACCATTTGAAAATGCAAATCGCCTGGATCGCTATCTAACCACGCTGAATCAAAGATGAGAAAGTGATGTGAGGAGCTTAAAGGTGGAGAATGTAGAAAAGAGATAATGGGTGAATTCCAATTCTTTGCTTAACCCTCAATCTCAAAAATGTGCGCTCCCTCTAGTGCAAGTGCTGTCCCGATTCTCAGAAAAATTAAGTTGAGGGGCGAGTTTAAGGGCTGTATCGCCCTCAATATTGAGATTTTCCGAGACCACCCTTGGGAGCAAGGGCTACCCAGAATGCATTGCGTGCCAAAAGCAGCAAAACGAGTACGCTACAAATTAAGTATTTTCTTTGTTAATAGAGAAATTATGAAAACCATTGTATTATCTTAGTTTAGGCCCATATTATGGATTACTGACGTCATTGTTGCGTAACATTTACATTTATTTTTATTTTACGATCTTTTGTCAATAGCCGGCCGGCCGGCAGCTTTTATGAATATTTCAGAACCAGAAAGTGGTTCTAATGAGGCAGGAGCTCATTTCTGAGGGTCCAGTTAAAGGATTTAGGGTGAATTCCAATTCTTTGCTTAACCCTTAATCTTAACCCTCAATCTCAAAAACGTGCGCTCCCCCTCTAGTGCAAGTGCTGTCCCGATTCTCAGAAAAATTAAGTTGAGGGGCGAGTTTAAGGGCTGTATCGCCCTCAATAATATTGAGATTTTCCAAGACCACCCTTGGGAGCAAGGGCTACCCAGAATGCATTGCGTGTTTTCACATAACAGAGATGGCGCCGAAAGCAGCTAAACGAGTACGCTACAAATTAAGTATTTTCTTTGTTAATAGAGATATAAAAATGATGAAAACCATTGTATTATCTTAGTTTAGGCCCATATTATGGATTACTGACGTCATTGTTGCGTAACATTTATTTTTATTTTACGATCTTTTGTCAATAGTCGGCCGGTGCGGACAAGCGATCGTTTGCTATGGTTTACTTTTCAATAAGTCGTGGTGTGTGGTAACTGTCAGCTGAATATTTGTATGAGTATCATCTTATAACTAACTGACAACCTAATAACTTGACTGACAAACGGATCAGAATAAATAATCCTGACGTAAATGTGTTCTTCTTCTTCTTCTTTTTTGGAGTTGACAGACTGGACGCAGCTTTCGCGTTATTCTGCCCCCTACAGTCTGAAGACGTATCTGCATTTAAGGGGTGTCCCATTTCTAAGTGACAAAATAACCCTCAACACTTGGTTTTGAGGGCCAGTTAAGATTAAGGGTTGAGCTTGAGGGTTAAGATTGGAATTGGAATTGGCCCAATGGCTTTACGAATGGATGAGCATCACAAAAGGAGGATGACCTTGTCGGATCATAGACATACCAGAGACTTCAGGATTGTGAGTCAATGATCAGATCTGCCTGAGAGACTGCATTTTTGTAGCAACCGAGAAGCAGCAGCTAAAGCTAATTAGTGTTTGTGTGTGTGTGTGTGTGTGTTATAACATTGTCACTCTGAGTCAAGGGCTGAAGCACAAATAAGATACAGCACGGTGACACTGCATGGCTGCAGGAATGTGTATGCATGTGTGTGTGAACTACAGAGAGAAAATGTGTATACGTGTTTGATGATGACTCAACTGGACAGGTCGGTGCCCGTTTGTGTTTCTTTTCAGTTCCTGTTATTACCGTTAAGTTTACTCCGATCAACGTCGCATTGGATTTTGTTAAAAACACTGTAGTTTCAGTGGAAATCTGCATATTTTATCACATCTAAACCCTTTTCTCTGTGGGCTCTGACCTGCGTGGCACAGATGACAGGTTTGCCGGCAGAGTTGCAGCGTCCAATCATCATCTTCTGTGCAACGAAGACTTTCTCTGCAGGGATCTCGATCCCCAGGTCACCCCTAGCAACCATCACACCGTCACTCTCAGCCAGGATCTCGTCAAAACTGACAGACAGATAAAAGGGGATGAGACGGTGAATGATGTGAGCATTTAGGATAATAAAAAAAAAAAGAAGCAGAGCACAAAGAGTGGAATTAGCAGGGTTCAGAAGGCAGAAACATAGAATAATACACCGACAGCACTTTGTTCTGCAGAATACATTCGATCAGGTAAACGGGATGTTGTCTCAGTCTTGGAACGACGATCAATTTCTTAAATAGATGAAACAAATCTATATGTCACAACAAGAAGCTGCGGATGAAGAAAATATGCAGCTGCAGGGGATTTAAAAAAGGACAAAAATCATGATAAACATGTAAAGCGATAACATAAACTGTCTGATATTTTAAAGGTCCAGTGTTATCTAAAGGTGAGACCGTTGTGAAGCCTTGAGATTTGGACAGCGTCATGTCCGTTTTTGAAACTGGAAATTCACAGACGTCACCTGCTACCAGGCTTCCTCACAATCAGAACATAATTTAAAAAAAACTGACATCGTTGTCCTGTTGAAGAAGAGCCGAAGCTAGTAAACTGACATCATCAACTCCTCAGGAAAATGTTTACCGACGTTATAAACCGAGTAAGAAACAGGCTAATTTTCTTTTTGCAACCAGCAGTCGCCCCCTGGTGGCTAACTGCTACTTCCACCCTACTGCTTTGTTTTCGAGAAGAAAGTCAGCTCACTGTCAAAGTGAATCAGGGCAAATGGATAATTTCCTGATTTTCAAAAAATCATGGCAATTAATCCCTTAAGAGCTTTGCAAATATTTTCAATGGATCATTGTTCAGAGCGATGCCGACTATTATGATGGTAAATTTCAAGTAATCCCGAGATACTTTTTTGTTTTTGAGACTAAAGTCAGCTCACTGTCAAAGTGCATCAGGATAAATTGATAATTTCCTGATTTTTAAAAAATCATTAAAATTATTCCTTAAGAGCTTTCTGAAAAATGTCTATGGATACTTGTTCAGGGCGATGCCGACTATTATGATGGTAAATTTCAAGTCATTCGGAGACACTTTTTGTTTTCGAGAAGAAAGTCAGCTCACTGTCAAAGTGCATCAGGGAAAATGGATAATTTCCTGATTTTCAAAAAATCATTAAAAATATTCTTTAAGAGCTTTGCAAATATTTTCAACAGATCCTTGTTCAGGGCGATGCCGACTATTATGATGGTAAATTTCAAGTCATTCCGAGATACTTTTTGTTTTTAAGACTGAAGATTTCTTAGAATGAGTAAGAAGCTCATTCTGTCTGGTTTGTCTACTGTAGAAAAACGAGGGAACAAGATGGCTGCCTCTGTAAAACAAGCTCCTGTCTGAAATAAATATAACAGGCTCACTCTAAGTCTATGAAATGCAAAAAAAAATATTTAAAAGCAGTTCTGCACTTATACAAACTTACTTGTGGGAAATGTATTCAATGTCTCCTAATATCTAAATGTCACACACTGGACTCTAAGTGGCAGCTATAACCCACACAAATATATTGATCATAGCTCTGTCACATCCATCACTCACTCCACAGGAGTGGGAAACTGCCATCAGCGGTGGATTTATAAATTCTGTCACAGCCTCATTAAGACAGACTCACAGTCTCGAGCTGCCTCATCACTCAAAAAACGCCCAAGTGACTTCAAATCAAAAGCGTTTTTCCTGCGACTCACTTCAGAACCCCTTGTCGGCTCTCCACTTTGCTGATCACTTTAATGTCTTTTCCATGCGCTCCCAGAGCTCGCCGTACATCCTTGACATCCTGCGCCGAGCGGATAAAGCTGGCGAACACCACGTCCACACCCTGAGACACACCAAACCTCAGGTCGGCCTCGTCCCGCTCGCTGACCGCCGGCAGGCTGATCAGCTCGCAGCCAGGGAGGTTGACGCCTTTGCGGCTGCAGAGCAGACCACCGGCCTCCACCACGGTGTCCACCCAGTCAGGACCTGCAAACCACAAGGAATTAAGGACATTTATCATTTTTGTTTACAATTAAAACAGATCCTGGGGTTTGAATCCCACTCATCCAACTTCCAGCTGTTTGGGATTAAATTATCTCGTGTGGGCCGCAGCTCCCTGTTGAGCTGTGAATGTACAACATGTGAGAACCCATTAAAAATACATGGAAAGTGTTTCTAACTTTCCAACTGTGAACCTAGTATAACAGATATCACTGCATTTGTTGACACCGTCTCTCGTAATTGTCCATGGCTGACGACGCATGACGGATCTGTGGCTTTCAGGTGGAAAAGAAATTCATGTGTGTTGATAAGTTGTGATTAAAGGTGACAGAGTGGTCCTGTTGCACATAAATGTTAGTAATGGAGGTCTACTTACGTATATTAACTTGTTTTTATGGTCAAAAACCTCCTAGTTGCTGTAAACGAGCCGATTGAAATCCTCTTTTCTGACGCTGTTCATCAGCCGCGATGTTTCAGAGTGAACTTTCACCCCCAGAAGACAGAGTCTTGTGATTGGCCAATACTATTCAGCACACCCGCTCTCAGGAGCACAGCTCCCCCCTCTGGAACGGTGGATGCACTGCTACTCATTTCATTATCAAAACATTGTTTTAACAATGTTTAAAAATAGCTTCGTCACGACTCCCCGCCGCAGTCCCTTTTATGACTTTGACCCAGAGTCAGACCCAGAGTCAGAAGACACTGTTGCTCGTGAAACACCTCCACAACGGACGTTATTCTTCTTCTGCGGTTCAATGTACGCAACCGGATGTGCCCGGACTAGTGCCCGGACTAGTGCCCGGACTAGTGCCCGGAGCAGGACAATCTGCTGTTCAGGAGAACCGGTGTTTATGTAACCGGACCGGGTTTTTTCCGGGAGATCTCGCTGAGCCCGAGATTAGTGATCAGTGTCTGAACTGTTTGTTTTGAACCTTCAGGGCTTCTTGAACCAGGTAATGACGCAAATACACACTAAAAAACAGCGTTAACAGGAACTTCCGGTCGAGTTCCGCTTTAAAGATTTAGTCTTTTCAGATCTAAAATTCTGCTGCAGTTTTTCTAATGTTTGGGAAAAGCTGAGCTGAGCTATAACTTAGAAAAACCCTGAACCAAGGACAAGAACAAAAACATTGTTACTCAAACCTAAAAAAAAAACAATTTATGTTATTAAAGAAGAATTTTATTATCAAAGAAGCAATGTGGGGAACTGAAAGACTCCAGAGTAACTGTGAATGATTTATTCAGCTAAGCAAGGTTTTCGTTAAATGAGGAAATCTCATTCACAATGAAACACAAAGGCAATCATTATGTGACCAAGTGGAGCGAGAGGTCATTAGGTGAACACGACTGAAGAGATGTGAAGGCTAATGAAATGAGGAGCAGAACGTAAAAAAGGAGACAATGCCAGACAGGATGTGTGTATGCAGCTACACGATGTAGGAGTATGTGTTTAAAATGCATATATTTAAAGGTGCATTATGTAATAAATCTAAAGCAACTGGCCATAAAATCCTCCTAATATGTCACAGAGACTCAGGAATAATGTTCATATAACAAACTGAACTCACCAACAACAACAGTACAGACAAAATATTTGCATTAAAAAAAAATATTTTGCAGACTGCAAATCATGTTTATGTTTTGAAATCATGTTTTGGCATGTGGCGCCACCTACCGCCGTCTACCAATCATTGCAGTCAGTAGGGTCTCAGCTGCCGAGCAACCACGTGTTGCCAGTAACGTCAGAAAACAAAACCTAAAAGACCTCGGTATTTTGAATGTAGTAACCATTTTTGGCCACATTCTTACATATGGCACCTTTAAATAAATGTGTGAATGCATACTGTAAACTGTATGCAGGTATGTACAGTATGTGTGCAAGCAGACTGTAAAACAAGCACACACTGTATTCTCTTTCTTTTTGTTTGGTTTTCAACAACACATTACTTTAGGGAGAAGTTTTAAACCTCGTTGGACTGCAAAACAAATAAAATATGAGAAAAAAACTAAAAAACTGTTCTTTCTACCTTATTTATTTCAGTGTAATGGATGTTTTACCAGTTTCTGTGACTCTGAGTCCGATGAGGCCGTCATCGATGTAGATCTTTCCTCCCTTCTTGATGACTTTGGAAAGACTGGGGTAATCAACCCAGATTATCTTTCCATCTGTCTTGTCTTTGTCACTCTCTGCCGTCACCACACGAACACTGCTGCCCTTCTCCAGCTCCACCTCCTCCTCCACTTTCTGTTCAAACACACACAGAGTCAACATCACAGAAAGACATACAGGGTAAAAAAAAAAAGAAAGAAAGAAAAAGTTATGTTGCCTTCAAGTAAACACCATACATCTCTTTTTCTTATCAACACAAAGCAAAGGGCACTGGATTGACAAGGTTTCATAAGAACTTTAAAGGTGTATTATGTAATAAATCTAAAGCAACTGGTCATAAAATCCTCCTAATATGTCACAGAGACTCAGGAATAATGTTCATATAACAAACTGAACTCACCAACAACAACAGTACAGCCTAAATATTTGCCTAAAAAAAATATTTTGCAGACTGCAAATCATGTTTTGGCATGTGGCGCCACCTACCGCCGTCTACCAATCGTTGCAGTCAGTAGAGTCTCAGCTGCCGAGCAACCACGGGTTGCCAGTTACGACAGAAAATGAAACCTCGGCATTTTTATGTCAACTGGATTTAAACAGATATATTGTGAACAGTCCTACATATAGTCAACCACACAAACACAGAAGAACCAACTAAACCAACTTTTACTGACACAAATACTGCACGTTACAATATATGGCAGTGGTTCAAACTCTGATGTCGTCATCATCTCCAACATCTGCAGAATATTTCAATCAAACAATCAATCAGCATTTATTTATAAAGCACTTTCCATCCACAGGGGACTGCCCTGGCCCCCTTTCCCGTTCACACCACACACAATGGATGTCATGCACCACTCTGAGTCACGCCACATCCAGAAATACTCAGATCACACGGTGATCGCAACATGTATTAGATATGGAGAGGAAGGGGAGTACAGGCAGCTGATGAGGGGTTTTATAAAAACGTGAGTGAGAAGAACTATTACTACCCCTGAACACAACAAAAACCAAAAAGATGGCAGTGGATTTTTGTGCAGGTTTATGTCCTCTCTTCAGCCAGTGAAAACTAAACTGGTCCCTGAACTTAGATGCTCTGTACTGAGGAGACTCCAGTCCTTCCAGGTGTGCAGTGACATGTTCCACGTGTTTAACCAGGATGTGTTGGTGACTCACAATCTTCTTCACGCTGCTCTTTGCTGGGAAGGCAGCATGAAGGACAAGGACAGTTTAACAGGTGGTTAAACAAGCCGACTAGAAAGGCTTCATCAGTGACTGGATGGAGGCTGGAATCACGGGGGAACTTTGTGGTAGCGATGCACAGGATGCGAGGAAGGCGCAGAACATGGTGGACGATAAAATGCATCCTTTCTACAGTAGGGGTGGGTCCAAATAGATGTATTGTCATCCTTCAACGTGAAATACGATAATCAATCCACCATCAATTTCTTAATTAGTTGAATTAACAAATTAAGGCTCTCTAAAGTAAACAGTCTCTGCCAGTTTCACTCGCTGGGCGTCACTACTTCATGTCTCCTCGCGGCGGTGCTGCTCAAATGAATGAAGGAAATTTGAGGGAGTGGAACTTTACAGTGTTATAATAGTGGAGAAAGCTACGTTAAGAGATGCTCCATTCATGTTCAATACATAGACTTCTCTGTGTTGTGAATAAATAGATAAATCCTGCACTTTCAACTTTTTGTTTTTCAACGTCTTGTTTGCTTCAGTTAGACAGATATGGTGATGTATATGATTGTCTTGCATTATATTGATTGTCATAGAATCGTTGTATCGTGATATCATGAATCGATTAATGGTTTATTAATCGATTGCTAAATTAATCATCAACTATTTTGATAATCGATTCATCGGTTTGAGGCTTTTCTCATTATTAAAACAAGATTTCTGATTGTTTGAGCTCCTTAAATGTGAATATTTTCTTTGCTTCTTTGCTCCATAAAACAAAGAAATAATTAAAAGACACATTAACACATGTTTTCAGACATTAGGGTCTGGAAATCCTCCTGAGTTTCCTCCCGCTCTCTGTGGATTTTCGAGAGTTTCTCCCTCTGCGTTCTCACAATGAGCTCATGTGGACACTAAACATGGACATTCTGTACGCGTACATACAATCTGTGGAGAACCTCCAGAGTCAAATACAGCTAAATACAGTAACAAATATTATATGCAGTGAAAACATAATGATTACAATTGAAGTAAACATGTGTCATCAGCCTGATATTCTTTTCCCACATGGTACCTCGGGTGATTATGATGAAAGCATCAGCTGCAAAAGGCCAATTTACAGCAACACAGGAAACATAATGACAAATTTAGTGTCCTTTGGGAAAGTGGGAATCCCTGGTATAGAGTGTGTTGATGTGTCACTCTCTGTTGTGTAACGGGCTCTAAAGGCCAGTGACTAAAGGGCTGTTGTAAATAATGAGCTGCTCACATGTTTGTAGATCATCATGGATCAGGACAGTGATTTGAATCTTGTTTCAGGTGTGAAGTGGGAACCTCACACTCCCGTGCTGCACACGCAGTGGTGTATTTGAGGGTTTTAACGGTGGAGAAAGCTGCACGCGGTTGGACTATGGCTAAAAACACAGACTGCTTCAAAAAAGGGATACAAATAAACATTGATGTTCAGTTGGACGCAATCGTGTTTTAATCACCCTCATATATTTTGGCTTGTCACGAACGCGAGTGTCCAATATTGAAGAGCTGTGCTCTGCCAACAGAAATAAAACACCCCATAAACAACTGGCTCCATGCCTGTTGTTCTCCAAGCTTTGTGGATACAGTCTGGATGAGAAACTCTACGTTCAAAGACAGAAATCTAATGTCTTGCACAGAAGAAAGGGAAGAGCTTTCTCTGCATACTCTACAGTGGTCTCCGTGTTATGTCTGTCCTTTAACCTCTTCTTCCCTGACCCTCTTTTTTGAGTCCCTGCCCGAAAATGACATGCCCAAACTAAATAGAGTAAATCTCTGCAGTTACAAGCTCTATGTGGATTATCTTGGTATCAAAATACAGATAATACTTGTGAGATTCCACCAGAGGTGGTATTTCACTGTAGATGCCACTGTGTCAGAGTAAATGTACATGGAACACAGCATAACTGAAGGATTTTTTTCCTCTCGCCTAAAAAAATATTGCATTTTTAAGCAAATATCACCTTTAAAAGATGCAGTAGGAGCTTAAAAACACATGGAGGTCATGTAACAACATGTGGACATGATGCTGCTGAAATGAAGCAGAGTGAAATTACAGAGGTTTTAGTAAAGAGATGTTTAGGCGTTCTCTCTTTTGGCACAGTGTTTGAGGACTTCTGGTGATTCTTTTCAGATATTTTGTACGACAGCGACAATAACAACATGATGGACAGTGTGCAACTTGCACGTCAAGCAAATCACAACACAGAGGGGCTTCTATCAGTCTGGAGTTATTAGTTCTTCAGCAAATACAACGACCTATAATGATGATAAATAAGGAAATGAGTCCATTCTACCTGCTCCTGTATGCATTGTTGGCATATTTTCTTCCACCTCAGGGACTGATTTGATTCAGATTGTGTGATAAATGATGCATAACACGCTCACCCCTTTCACTAATCCAGTGCGGATCTCTGGGCCCTTCGTATCCAAGGCGATGGCAACCGGCCGATAATACAAAGGATCAGAGGTTACGGTCTCCACCGCCTCTCTGATGTTTTTGATGGTTTCACCATGGTACTAACAGACACACAAACAAGGGAGGCACTATGAGAATCACTGCATGACTGCACGAACATTATGTGCGCGGTCGGTGCGTTACTGCGATTACGATTCCATTTATCAAGAGTACACACGTCACGTGAGCCATGAGAGAAATTCAGACGAGCGATGTTCATCCCTGCTTTCACCATCTCCTGGAGTTTGGGGATGGAACGGGACGCAGGGCCTGAAAGGAAGAAGATTAACAGACACTATGACAGAAAATTACAAGGCGATGATCACCGTTTCTGAGTAAAAACTACAAATGCTTAGCGACCGTAATATGCGACAGTTGCTTCAAACAAAATAAGGAATCTGAGGATGTCGGAGTGAAATACATTTTTGCAATGATTGAAAAAAAGTGAAGTGAATCAAAGCCATTCTCTTGTGAATCACAGCTCTGGAGTTCAGTCTTTTCGTATTCAGCGTCCACATAAGGTCAAACTCAAGCACTTTCAATGTTTTCAAGGCTTTTCAGACACTTTCAGCACTGGTAAATGCATATTAATATGAATACATAGAGTAGATGTTCAAAATGATCATTTCACTATTTTAAATCACACTAAAAGAGAAAGTGTTATGCTATAAGCAACTTAAACTGTGTTTTATAACCACAGGGGGATTCAAAACGTAAGGGAAATGTTGACGTGCTTTAAAACATGTCATCTGTCTGTAAGTGAGGATCAGATGGAGCAGTTTTCCTTTTACAAGTTTTTTTCATTTCTCCATCTAATAACAAACTACTCAGTCTTATAACCGTTTGTTGAAATACAATAACAATTTTAACCCTCTTTTGAGGATTTCATAGCAACAACAGGAAGTCACACCAGCCCAAAGGAGCTGGCGGTCTGACAAAAGTTCACAGAAAACAAACTTGAAAGACTTTCTGTCTGCAGCAGGTTGCTCCACTCACCGATGGTGCAGATTATGCTGGTGTTGCGCGCCGTGATCGGCTCTTGGTCGATGTCCAGCAGACACAGATGCTCCAGGAAGGTGTCGGCCATGCTGGCGTCCAGCTGCTGGCGCTGGATGAAAGAGTCCGGCAGTGGCATCGCCTCAGAGTAGCGTCTGAAGCAAGCTGCAGTGACAGAGAAAAGTTGTCAACGGAGCGACGGCGGGAAGAGAAGCTCACATGCCAACTCCACCTGTGAGTACAAATGAAGTGAATGCCTCAAACAGAGTGCAGCTAATTCGTGTTGCCACATGCCGGAGTTAGCTCACCCCAGCAGACTTTAGTCAGAGGGAAAACACACACGTGGGATAATGTGCACACAAAGATGGCAAACCACTGTGCCCCAATTCTTCATAGAAACTGTGCAAGTTTGTTTCTGACATAATGTTTCTGACAATTATTTCTGTAGCACTGAATCTGTCCCCATTCACCTCTCACCTGTTATGAAAACACACATCTAGTAATGCATTCAGCAAATGTATTCGCCACTCCATAAAAACATAAAAATTGCATTTAAATGTCCCATATTATACCCTATTTGTCCAAGTGAACCTAGTTCCCTGGTGTCTTAATGATCAAAATACCTTAAGTAATGAAGCACAACAGCAGTTCAATCACCCTGACAAAACAGCCCTGCTCAGAACGCTCGGTTTAGTAGTATAGCTTTAATGAAAAAAAAAAAACGAAACTTAAGGGACAGGAAATGACATCAGCCACAGAGGCTACTGGGAGCTAACAGCAGTTAGCATTTGGAAAAGTGATCATTTGCAGGCTCTAGCAGGCACATTGACGTCATACACAACAAGTATCCACTGGACAGATAAATCCTCTGAGGCTGGAACTTTGTGTAGAACTCTGTGCTTCACTGTGGAGCCAAGAACAGAACTTTTTCGCGGACTACCGGTTTTCGGATACCGCTGCCCTCGCCAGCACTCTCACGTGTTTTACTGACAAAAGCGGAGCTCCGCGAGACATCAATTCCAGGAATTTAGCGCATTGTTACGTCCCAATGAGCGCAGAAATTAGACTGAGGAGGACCACAAAAACATGAGTCATGTTTTTTCACACTTTGCCGACTGATAGGGCCCAAATATAAGGATTTAAATGATTATAAAGTTGATTTTGCATAATATGTCCCCTTTAAAAAACAAACCGAGGTTGATATTAACACAAAGTATGAAAAATAAACTGAAAAGTATTGATACATTTATACTGACATTTGAAGTCAAATTAGGGATTTAGGGAATCGTCCTACCGGCAATCTGATATAATATGGAAGGTTGTTTTATAGATGACAGACTTCACACATAATTTAATAAAACAATAAAATAACATTCCCCTCTATTTATGTATCAATGGAAACCTGGTATTTTCACGACCAAACAGACGGATTTGTCCAGTTTTCCTTCCTGGACGACACCAGCATCATCTAAACCTCATCACCCACTCAGCTCGTCTCCATCACTTGACATCAGCAGCATAAAGACCCTTCTTCCCTCACTTAATATTCCTTACATTTTGTTCATAATGAAACCTTTAACCCTGGCCATGACACGTTTAAAGAGTCCACAATTGACTCCTCTGGCAGCTGTTTTCTAACAGATATCTGGCTCTTGACTTGCTATCATGTTCACTAATGTGATGCTTTTTATGCTGGTCGACCGTTTGATGCTGGCCATGATGATGACTCTGACAGCTTTTTTTTTTTTTCAGATAAAACAGCTGCTGCTGCTGGAGGTTGAAAGTCATCCAAAACAATTAACATCAAGTTGTAAAACTAAAATAACAAGCTGTAAAAATATATGAATATAAAAACATTGCAGGGCAGCTTTGAAATGAAATTATCTCAAAATATAAATATATAGAACAGGGCTATTCAACGAAAATTTCCAGAGGGCCAGCTTTTCGGAAGGCTGTCCAGCCAGTGGGCCGATCAACCCCTGTGCTACTATTTTGTGTTGCATGTACAGTAAACGGATACAAAATGTTTTTAATTATTTCGCACTTATTTATTGAAATGGCTGATAGTTTTGTGCTAAAAAGGTAAGTAACAAAACCACCAACATTCAGGTACAATACAATTTGCGTATAGTGCAAAAAGGTCACAGTTACAGTCCCACCAACATTTGGGTATAACAGTCACAATCGGCTCTTACAAAATTAGAGGTAACAATATAAACAACATTAAGGTGCAATGGCCACAAAAGGCTATTTTTGCAGAAATATAAGTAACAGTATCAATAATATTCAGGTACAACTGCTACAGTTGGCTCATAGTGCAAAATATTCTGGTACATACATAGACTGCCTACAATTTCAGCTGTACTAGTATTTGCCAAAAAGGGACGCAACGTATCACAAAGTGTCGCAAAGTGCCAGAAATAGGCGAAGCTACGGTTTTATTGGTTTTTTAATAATACATTCATTATTTGTGGGTTAATGGGCCGCGGGCCGGTCCAAATTGCTTGAAGGGCCTGATCTGGCCCCCGGGCCTTAAGTTGAATAGCCTTGATATTGACAGGCTGAAGAATCACAACAACCCCCCCCCCCCCCGTTAGAGTCGTCTTTGTGGCGTAATCCAAATGACTGCTGTGACTTTGACCTTTACTCTTTATGGCTCTGACTGAACATCTTTGGTCCACACGTTCATGTTTCCCTCAGGATGAATTTAAATAACTTTGGTGATAATAACAGCACAGATTTGTTAGGATGACAACAGTATGTCATTCTGCACGACCTGGCTAAGTCACTGCTGCTGCTGCTGAAGATCTCAAAATACAAAACCATAAATGGAACCCATGTCTGCATTGTGCTACCTGGCAGAGTCCCTCAAGTCAGCACAATGGCGTCCATTTAAAAGGACGTCAGAGTCGGTCAAGCCTGAAATGTCTGCCAAGCGCAGAGGAGGACAGAGTGAAGACCTGAGCGTGACAGCCAAGGTCGGCGCTCACAGGACAATGGACGTTGAGAGGTGAGGACAAAGGAGGAAGAATAGAAGGTGAGATGGAGAAAGAAGGAATATGACAAGCCAAACATTTAAAAATATATAATCAGCTATCTGTGACCTCGTACGGTGTTTCGTTGTCTGGTGTCATGCTTCAAATGTATGGTCCACCCAAAGATAAAGTCTGAGATGTACCGATTTAGTGAACATTAAGAAGGGCATTTGCTGAGTAATAAGCTCTTCTATCCTGTAGGTTTTCTATTTGTCAGTATTTCCTCACGATTTGTCTTTACGTCCCACCCCCCCCCCCCCCCCCACCACCTCTGTGTGTGTGTGTGTGCACCTCACTGTGACCCAGTTCTGCCGCACGCATCGTTACTTGTCCCACTGAGATCGTCCCCTGACACATCCAGGAGTGTATGCATGGGAACACACACACAGACACACGCACACATTCTTGTACTTGCTGCATACTGAGGACCAGCATTTCCACTTTTTTTTTGTTGTTGTTTTGGTCCAAAATTTGACAAATACGCCCCAACCTATACTGTCGACCGAAATTTGAAAAAAAATTTGGCCAAAATTTTTTGATCCAAAATTTGACCAAAACGTCATACTATAATATGTCGACCAAACTTAAAAAAAAAAATTTGACCAAAAAATTTTTGGTCCAAAATTTGACAAAAACATCATATTATACTGTCATCCAAAATTAAAAAAAAAAAAAAAAAGACCCAAAATTAGACAAAAACGTCATACTATAATATGTCGACCAAAATTTAAAAAAAAAAATTTGACCAAAAAATTTTTGGTCCAAAATTTGACAAAAACATCATATTATACTGTCATCCAAAATAAAAAAATAAAAAAAAGACCCAAAATTTGACAAAAACGTCATACTATACTATGTCGACCAAAATTTTAAAAAAAAATGTCACCAAAAAAATTTTGGTCCAAAATTTGACAAAAACATCATACTATACTATATCTACCAAAATTTAAAAAAAAAAAAATTACCCAAAATTTGACAAAAAAATCATACTATACTATGTTGTCCAAATTTTTTTTTTGAAAAATTGAGTATAGCATGTTATAGCAACCTAAGGAAGTGATTTCAATGAAAACAAAAGTGAGGACCGGCCAAA
>NC_139802.1:3264538-3372038 GCF_963457635.1 Microchirus variegatus
AAATCTTAAAATTAAAAAAAATAGTCATTTACAATAAAGGTTTCTATTTTTTTCTATTTTCTAGTTTGAACGGTGATTATTGTTGTAAGTTTATTTGTAAAACTAACTAAACAAAATAAAGTTAAAATACAAATCTGTCACGCCAGGGTGTACTATTGGATTTTTCTGATTATTTTCATTGCCTGTTTATGCACTTGTAAATGACTAAATGCTGCTATTTGCAGTGATATTCTCATTGTATTTTAATATGCAGTGGCAATACAAACTATCTATGTGTCCACACACATCTATCACATGCAGTTGTAAACAAGTGTAAACCCTTTTTTTAATAAAAAACCCTAATCTCCTGTTAGTCCAGACAAAGTGCAACAAACTCTCACGAACACAAAGAAATAAACCGGAAGCGCAGGAAGGATAAAACAAAACAATAACACGACAGAGGCAGCGTGTGAACTGTGTTAAGTTTGTTAAGTTTAAATGTTTGAAAAGGTAAGTGACAAACCTGCAGCAGGTGTCGAAGCGCACAGAAACTGTGACCGGTGGAAGGAAAGAGAAACATCCGCATCAAAATGTAAATTAATTGATTAAAGTGAGCCTGAGCGCCATCTGGTGGGTGGCGGTGTTAATGCTGCTTTTGCAAACTTGGTCTGAAAGAAGACAAAACAGCAGGAGGAGGTGGTGATATAATATAACTTTTTTATTAGTTATCAGCATGAGAGATTATTGGACTGAATATAGAGGACATGACCTTTAACTGGTTATCATCAGAGCTGTGTGTGTGTGTGTGTGTGTGTGTGTGTGTGTGTGTGTGTGTGTGTGTGTGTGTGTGTGTGTGTGTGTGTGTGTGTGTGTGTGTGTGTGTGTGTGTGTGTGTGTGTGTGTGTGTGTGCGTGCGTGCGTGTGCGTGTGTGTGTGTCAGAGCTTGGTGAAGGTGATCCTCGGTGGTGTCTCAGGCTGGAGGATGAGGGTGTATTTGGTTTTGATATCCTCTGAGGATGACACGCTGACATGGAAGTTCAGCAGGATCTAGACAATCAACCAAAATATATGATATATAATGTATTAATATTAAAAGATAATAATCATATAAACATAATAACATATGTATAATCACACACGTCCTTAACAATAAAACCATTAATCAATGAGATGATATTTAAAGTGCCAAAGTACTTATAGTCCAATTAACATGCATATACTGTCTGTAAAGTTTAATATATAAAAGTAACCTGGTCTCCCAGATTAAATTATATAAATTATAGGCCCTCACACATATTCCAGAAGATTTGACAAAGTAAATCCTTCATTAACACATTGTCTGTAGACTAGTAATGTAATTAAGCTGTTTTGTGATTTACATTGAGAACGTCTTTTAGGAGTGAGATACATAGTGTAGTGCGTTTTAGTGTGTGACACATTAATATTTAGCATGTGACATTCATTCCCAGATTATATTTTTCCTCATCCCATTCATAATCTCAGTACATCTAACACGTGCCAGTGTAATTTTGTAGTGAGGCAAAATTCCTTAAGACTCTAGAAGCTGCTTTCAAATGCTTTAGTAATAGTTAATGAAATAATGTATTAATGTCGTGCTGATGCATATTTTGGGTTGTGGATAACTCTTGTTTTAGAGCTTTAATTAACCAGGTTGTTCCATTAGATTGGCTGAATACTAATCCCCTAAAGGCTGAAATACATCTGACCCAAGGTGAAGGGATTTGTAAACGGATTTTTAACATTTATAATAAATCCTAGAAAAGCAAAGTTGTTTTTTGTACCAATAAAGACTTCTAATTAAATTGCAGCTTTTTTGACGGGCATCAGGAGAGTTAACCCTTTAAGGTGCTACTCAACCATTTGGTCGACCACACTTTAAGTCACTATATATCATTGAAAAAATGCACCAAACTGAACTCACTAACACTTAATGTGACTTGTTCTGAATGTTGTACTTTATGAATTATGAAAACAAGGTTTATTATGAAAAGACGTCTCAACCGTTTGGTAGAGGCCTACACTGTAAAAAAGAAAACTCAAAATTTCAAGGCAATCAAATTTTGTGTTTACAGCCCAACAACAAGTTGTTTTCTTTTATAAAAAAAAAAAGTTCCATCAACTAATATAATTTTTTTAGACAAACTAAATTAGAGTTGGAAAAACTCAAAATCTAAATTAAATTTTTAAATTATCTGAACAAGCTTAGTTAGCCAAATTGTTTGGAAACAGAATTTTGAGTTGGCACAACTCTAGCTTACAAATGTGTCTAATAAAATAATATTAGTTGATGGAACTTTAAAAAAAAAAAAAAACTTGCAATCTTTTGTTGGGCTGTAAACTCAAAAATTGAGGCAAAAAAGTTGCCTTGAAATTTTGAGTTTTCTCAAAAAAAAAAATGTTTTACAGTGTATATCTGAAATACTGTAGGGTCTAATTGAAAAAAATGATTGTCGTTATTGTTATCATAAGTAAATAAAATAAAATAATAAAAAATGCAAATCCTTTCATGCTTTACCGAGCATGAAAGGAAACGACCATGTCCTTGTAATTTGTGTAGTAAGATTTATGAAATGTAAACTCTTCCTTGTAGCGCAGCACGTTTGCTGATACTCACGTGCATGAGGAAAAGCTGCATCTCGTTCTCAGCGATCCTCCTCCCGACGCACTGCCTCGCCCCGAACCCAAAAGACAGCGAGCGAAACCCTGAGACTTCTTTTTGTCCTTCCTCTCTGCTGCTGCTGCTGCTGCTGCTGCTGCTGCTGCTGCTGCTGCTGCTGCTGCTGCTCCACCGGCCGGGGTTGAAGCACAGTGGATTCTCAAACACATCTGAACTCCTTCCCAGAGGATAAAGACAGACGTGGACCATGGTCTGAGGGCAGAGGTCGTCACCATCAAAACACTCATTGATGTGTTTGTGCAAAGGTTTGAGCTCATGGAAGGATTTATGGCAAAGAAAAGAGCAATGATGTACGATCACTCACCCCAGCAGGTACATGGTAATTCTGAAGAACAATATCTTTGATTGGCATCCGCTGCACGGAAATTCCCACCGGGTATAACCTGGTAGATGAGATGAGATGGTTATATTTAGCCTTTCCTAGTTTAAAGGTGCATTATGTAATAAATCTAAAGCAACTGGCCGTTAAAAAATCCTCCTAATATGTCACAGAGACTCAGGAATAATGTTCATATAACAAACTGAACTCACCAACAACAACAGTACAGACAAAATATTTGCATTAAAAAAAATATTTTGCAAACTGCAAATCATGTTTATGTTTTGAAATCATGTTTTGGCATGTGGCGCCACCTACCGCCGTCTACCAATCATTGCAGTAAGTAGAGTCTCAGCTGTCGAGCAACCACAGGTTGCCAGTTAAGTCAGAAAACAAGACCTAAAAGACCTTAAGGTATTTTGAATTTGAATGTAGTAACCGTTTTTGGCCACATTCTTACATATGGCACCTTTAACAATCAACTGAATTTCTGCTTATTAGAAGTAGAATTTCATACATTTGCACACACACACACACACACTGATCAAGTGATAGTGAATTTTACTCCTAAATTGTCTTATTTTATTGTACTGTACTCACAGCACTTTGTAGCAACGGTTTGAAAAAGTCTATACAATTTTACTTACTCACAAATTGATAGAACAGGTGTTGTGCAGATAGGGCCTTGAGTTTTATGTACCTCAGAATCTCCTTGATTGCGCCCTTCAGTAGTGGCGCCCCCTGCAGGGCTTTGTGAGGGTCACCACCAGCCTGGGCCCATGATGTTCTCACCTGCTGCCTCACCCTCTCCTGCACCTCTGGATTGCGGCCCAGCTCAAAGAGAGCAAACTGCAGAGGCACTGCTGTCTGCACAGAGGAGGAGATCAGAGGAGACACACTATCAGTCAGGGAGAGACATGGAGACACACACACACACACACACACACACACACACATTCTTGTACTTGCTGCATACTGAGGACCAGCTACTTTCCACTTTATAAATCAACACAATTACAAATATCTACTTCATGAATGACATCTACAAAGAACTACTGGTTGCAGTACCATAAAATGTCTGCAGGTGGAGCCCCAGAGCAAAGAGGGCTGGAAAACTATTTTGATTTATTTTATTTTTAAAATTTTTGGTCCAACATTTTACAAAAACGTCATACTATACTATGTAGAGCAAAATTTAAAAAAGTATTTGACAAAAAAAATTTGGTCCACAATTTGACAAAAACGTCATACTATACTATGTCTTCCAAAATTTAAAAAAAATTTCACCCAAAATTTGAACAAAAATGTTGACCCAAAATTTTTGGTCCAAAATTTGACAAAAACGTCATTCTATACTATGTCGTCCAAAATTTGAAAAAAAAAAACGTTACCCAAAATTTTTGGTCCAAAATTTGAAAAAAAAAAATTCGGTCCAAAATTTGAAAAAAGAAATTTGATCCAAAATTTGAAAAAAAAAAAATTGGTCCAAAATTTGAAAAAAAAATTTGGTCCAAAATTTGAAAACAAAATTTGGTCCAAAATTTGAAAACAAAATTTGGTCCAAAATTTGAAAAAAAAATTATGGTCCAAAATTTGAGAAAAAGTCGTCCAAAATTAAAAATTTTGACAAATTGAGTATAGCATGTTATAGCAACCTAAGGAAGTGATTTCAATGAAGACAAAGTGAGGACTGGCCAAAATGTCCTCACTCCGTAAAAATTACCTCACTTTGTTGGTGAAAAAACCCTCACTGGTCCTCAGTATGCTACAAGTACAAGAACACACACACACACACACACACCGTATCCACCCCTCCTGCCATCAGCTCAGTGATGTTGGCTTTGATGAGGTCCAGAGACAGCTGCCCTTTCTCCATGAGCTGACCCAGGACACCAGTGTACTGGCTGTCTGCTGCCCCAGCCTCAGACGTCCCGCCCTGGGTTAGTGACGACAGGCGCTTGTACCCTCTCTGGATCCTCGACTCCGCTGGAAGATGCAGGACAGAGTCAGAGGCGAGATGATGAGAGTAATGAAGCAGGCAAACGATGATTCAAGAGGGTCTGAATGTCCGATCACTGCAGCTCTCCGTACCGTGACTGAAGATGTGGTCCCATGCAGTGGCGTGCTGGGTCCACAGGGAAGCACCGACGCGGAGCAGGAGGCGATGGGGCAGGTAAAGGAGAGGAGGCGTGGTGGCCAGCATTTGCTCCACGGCCCAGATGAACTTCTGAGACTCCAGAGAGGGAGAGGAGGAGAAGAGGCCAATGCGCTCTCCATAGAGGACATGACAACTGGCTGCACGAGAGGAGGAGACAGAGCAGGGAGAGTTGGTGAGGGTGACACATAAACATTCACAGAAAAGACCAAAGTTTGACGCTAAAACAAGTAAAATAAAAAGGAGGAATAAAAATATTTTATTTAACTGAACAATTTCAACAATCTGTGGTCTTTTTTAAACCTTTCTTTACATTTTTTTTTAAAGAAAGGTCTTTCAAGTCTCAGAGGAGACGTCTGTCCTCCACCAGACACTGGGCACCTATTAGACGTGCCTGTGTCGTATTAAGTCCCAGAGGTGGAAAAAAGTTCTAAAATATTGTACTCAAGTAAAAGTACCAATACTTTAATGAAATATTACTCAAGTAGAAGTAAAAGTAGTCATCTGAAAATGTACTTTAAAGGTGCCATATGTAAGAATGTGGCCAAAAACGGTTACTACATCCAAAATTCAAAATACAGAGGTCTTTTAGGTTTCGTTTTCTGTCGTAACTGGCAACCCGTGGTTGCTCGGCAGCTGAGACTCTACTGACTGCAATGATTGGTAGACGACGGTAGGTGACCCCACATGCCAAAACATAAACATGATTTGCAGTCTGCAAAAAAACATTTTTTAATGCAAATATTTTGTCTGTACTGTTGTTGTTGGTGAGTTCAGTTTGTTATATGAACATTATTCCTGAGTCTCTGTGACATATTAGGAGGATTTTATGGCCAGTTGCTTTAGATTTATTACATAATGCACCTTTAAGTAAAAGTTACTTAGTTACTTTGCATGGGCTGTGAGGGCAGTAGAAATATGATAAGGGGTCAGAAATCCAAAACTATTTTGGCGCTCACGCGCCCGGCGCGACACAGGATATGACGCCCTCTATGTTCACACTCCAGTGCTGGTGCTAATCACCATCATCATTCGTCTGGTTCCGGTGTGTATTTTCCCCCTGTAGGTCTTCATTGTGCTGAATATAGGATATAGGATTTATAAAGTAACTAAGTACAATACTTGAGTCAATCTGTACTCAAGTAAAAAAAATTCAATACAGTAACTTGAGTAAATGTATTTAGTCACTTTCCACCTCTGTTAACTCCACATCACTGACTGTAATAGTTCCTCATTGGTCTATTCCTATCCAGGCTTAGCACCTGGCTCTGTGTGTGTGTGCTCCACTCTCCGCTAAGAGCAGACCAGCATTACTCAAAGTCGCTCAGTCGTGCGCGGTGTGAGTCACACGAGCGTTCACACTTGTGAATGTGGCACGCTGCAGATAGGCACATGAAAGGACGCAGAACCTGGCGGAGGAATGCAGAGGCTTTGATTGGTTTCTATTTTTGAAATGCATGTTGTCTTTGTGACCTCCAACATCCAGAGTACATGCCTCAGGTTAGACTGTGAGAATAATGTCTGAATGAAGCCAGACTGGAGCAGAGGCAGAGAGATTTTGTTTCCCCTTTGAACAATTTAAAAAGGTGTTCCTGCAGATACGTGACGCGTGAAGGTGTCACGTATCTGCGTCGCCATTTGTTACTAAACCCTCGCTCATAGTAACGCTGAATAAATGCTTGTCAAACTCCCTCCACTCCCTGAGGACACAAAGGTCAGCTCAGGTTGAAAAAGAGATGTTACATTTGGACCAAACCATCCTTTTTACAACTCAATACTCCCCATTAAAGGTGCATTATGTAATAAATCTAAAGCAACTGGCCATAAAATCCTCCTAATATGTCACAGAGACTCAGGAATAATGTTCATATAACAAACTGAACTCACCAACAACAACAGTACAGACAAAATATTTGCATTAAAAAAATATATATTTTGCAGACTGCAAATCATGTTTATGTTTTGAAATCATGTTTTTGCATGTGGCGCCACCTACCGCCGTCTACCAATCATTGCAGTCAGTAGAGTCTCGGCTGCCGAGCAACCACGGGTTGCCAGTTACGTCAGAAAACGTAACCTAAAAGACCTCGGTATTTTGAATTTGAATGTAGTAACCGTTTTTGGCCACTTTCTTACATATGGCGCCTTTAAATACTCATAACTATAGTCAAATCTTTGGCTTTAGAAAAAGAACAAAGATCTCTTAGCGTTGGTTTAAATAAAACAAGAATCCCTGCACACTCCAGCTGCACAATCACACATGAAAAATACACGAGGAAACCACATGTCACAAATCACTGGGGATGACGACCTCCAACCTTCCAGCGCGAAGCGAAAGAGATCGGGACTCGGATCAATGGTCAGATTTCGTTTTCCCTCCTTTCCTCTTCCCTCCCTCTGGACTTTCGCTTGCAGCATTCGACAGAAATCCCTCGCCACTTCATCGAGGAGGGGGAGAAAGCGCTTGACGGCGGCACTCATCATCACCTCCTTGTTGAGCAGTAGACGGTCAGCTCGCCACTCCTCACCGTTCCTGTGGAGAGGAGAGATTGGAGCGGCGCATGATAAACGACCCATTTCACTCCTGCTCAACCAACTGTAAAATGAAAACAATTCGGTGTGTATTGGTGTTGTGTCTGAGTTCATTTCCCTGAACGTTTGTCTGTTGTTTGAATCTTAACCTCAACTTTGACCCTTGACCCTTCTCATTTTTTCTGTGCTCCTTACCAATAGCACCACAGACACGTGGATCGTTAAAGCTCCCATAGACAAGAAGTTCCAATTAACGCTGTTTTTAGTGTGTGTCTGCGCCATTACCTTGTTTATGAAGCCCTAAAATTTCAAAACAAACATGTCAGCCACTGCTGAGAACGCTGGGTTTTATTGTATTCTCGGTCTCTGCAAGCGCTCTGAAAAAAAAAGCCTGGAATCGTTACGTAAGGAGCCTCCTGCTCCGGGCACTAGTCCGGGCACATCCGGGTTGCGTACATTGAACCGCAGAAGAAGAATACGAGCGACAGTGTTTTCTAACTATGTGTCCGACTCTGGGTCAAAGTCATAAAAGGGACTGCGGCGGGGAGTCGTGACGAAGCTATTTTAAAACACTGTTAAAACAATATTTTGATAATGAGTAGCAGTGCATCCACCGTTCCAGAGGGGGGAGCTGCACTTCTGAGAGATGGTGTGCTAATTACGTCACTTCCGGGTATTGGCCAATCACAAGACAGTTGATAAAGCTCTCGTTGGCTGGTCAATCACAACACAGTTCTGTCTTCTGGGGGTGAGGTTTCAGTCTGAAACACCACAGCTGAGGAGAGCTTCAGTGAGGAGAGATTTTGATCGGCTCATTTGCAGCAACTAGGAGGTTTTTGACCATAAAAACAAGTTAATGTATGCAAGTAGACCATCATAACTCACATATATGTGCAACAGGACCACTCCATAGGAGCTTTAAGCACAGACATATGATAATGTAAAAAGCCTTGTGTCATAAAATGACAATGATATGAAATGATACATTTTCATTTTTATTTGCAGGCCACAAACAAATCCTAAAAAGTGTTCTCCTCTCAAAAATGTCTCAACCAGAGTAGAAGAAAAATGAGGTTCTGCATTAAAATAAAGACAGCTGAAAGACAGACATGCCAGTGTGTGCACACCTCATCAGTCTCTTTTTTTGGATATTCATACTCCCTTTAACCTTCCTGAATTGAGGCATTTGGATCAAAAGAGACACAAAACCACAGGCAACCACGATCACAGACACACAGGTGTTTGTTTACACAGACGTGTTACACTGACTTGAGGAAGACTCCCTTGCTGAGCTGGCGTATCTCGCGATGTGTGGCCCACGGCTGCAGCGTCATCCGTTGGGGGTGCAGGCCCTCTGAGCGGAACAGCTCAGCGATGTCGGATGGCATCATGATGTTGACACTCTTGTGTGAGCCAAAGTGCTCCCTTCACACACACACACACACAGAGACACACACACACAGACACAGAGACACACACAAATGAAGGCAATGATGTAAATGTAAACAATTCAATGTCTGGAAGGAGGGAATAAGCCTTCATCCACCAAGCTGTCAGGAAGCTAAATTATCTCCCCTTCCTCCCCCCAGCCACATCCCTCAGGCTGTCAGGAAACTGAACACACACCCCCCCCCTCCCAACACACACACACACACACTGTTTATAATGTTTAGACTTTTTCTGGCTGTTATTCTTATTTATTTACACACTATATATCACACTGTTTATACTGTTATATTTTTATTCTGACTGCTAGTTCCAAATTTACATCTACAGCACATAACATACCTCTATAATCTTTCGACTGCCACTAGCGTTACATCTGCCTTTTTCTTTTCTTTTTTTTGCACTTTTTGCACTTCTGTATTTTCTATTTTATTTGGTGTATATTTTATATTTCATATGTTTAAATTTAGGGGGGTTTTTTTGTTCAGTATTAGGAATGTCTGTCCATCTGTGTGCCTGTGCACTTTAACTGTTTCACCGAGGCGGGCGAATGACAAACGTCCTCTCGATTTCCTTGTATGTCTTGTACATGTGAAGAATTGACAGTAAAGCTGACTTTGACTTTGAATTTTAATGTATACTTGGGTTCTGATGGTGAAAAATGGACTTATCTGCACTTTAAAGGCTACTATGCGATGTAATAGAAGTACCTCTAAATTAATATACACTGTTAAATAAAGTTGTTATTTAACTACACTGTGCCAAACTCAAAGAAGATTTGGGGAAGCTAGTATCAGTACTGCATATTTATGCAATACAAAACAATACAAAATAATACAATACAATAGGTGTTTGTTTTTGTCCTACAGTCCACTATCAAATTTCAATCTTGGCCATCCAAGGAAAAGAGTCCGGTTGCCTCTATCTGCACTCTTGAAAATAATGGTCCTTATTATGCTCAAATGTTTTAAACATTAATCCTGTGATACTCCCTCTATGGAAGTAAATCTGTGCCATCTGAGTTTGAATTCGAATTTCTAACACTGTTTTAGACACACAATTAGCCTTTTTTTAAAAACCATCAAATTTCAAGCACATTTTTTTTTTGCCATTGATTTTTTATTTCAACGTTGAAATAAATTCAGTGTAAACAAATTCAATATCTCAAAAAATTCACTTGCAAAAATTCAGTCGCAAAAAATTCACTTGCAAAAACGTCAGTTAATATCCGGGTCACCAGAGAGAAGCAATCGATCCCTGTCTCAATTCATCCAACACCAATCAACGTACGGTCCATTGGCCATACATGAATTACAGTTTAATACTAAATCTCATAACTTGATTTGTGGCGCCACCACTGGCTGCTCCTTGTTGTCTATCAGACGAACTGAGTAAATGCAATAAGCACCTGGCTGACTGCAAAATGTCATCATGCTGACGACCCTGTCATCACAAACAGCACAGAAAAATTAGGATATTACAAACCAGTAGCAAAAAGATGGTGTTTTAAACAGCTAAAAGTTACTGGACTTTAATTAGGACGACCATATTTAGAAAGGAGATCACTTAGCTCTGTTTCGAGATACTTAAATTATACTTGGATGAATTGAGACAGGGATCAATTGCTTCTCTCTGGTGACCCGGATATTAACTGACGTTTTTGCAAGTGAATTTTTTACGACTGAATTTTTGCAAGTGAATTTTTTGAGACTGAATTTTTGCAACTGAATTTTTTGAGACATTGAATTTTTTTACACTGAATTTATTTCAACGTTGAAAAAAAATCAATGGCAAAAAAAAAACAGTGCTTGAAATTTGATGGTTTTTAAAATTCAAAGTCTAATTTCGATGCAAAAAAATTCAGTGTTAGAAATTCGAATTCAAACTCAGATGGCACAGATTTACTTCCATATCCCTCCCTGTTCCCTCTACCTGTAGATGGGCCCAATGGTCTTGAAGGTCTTCTCCATGTGTTTGTGGAGCTGCTTGAAGTAGTCTTCTCTCCAGAACTTCACCAGGTTGATCCAGCCGTTCCTCCCCGTGTGAGGAATCTCCTCAAAGCTCCGCACCCGTCCTCCCGCGCCTCCTCTCTGCCTCACTCCTGCACCCTGAAACCCTTTGGCTCCCTGTAACTTTTCCTCCACCACAGCTCCTGCTGTACTCGCACACAGAGCCCTTTGTGGCGCGACGCCGGAAAGCAAACTCCCTCTGGTGGAGCCGGTCGCTCGGATGGACATGCTCCTCATGATCCAAACTAGATGTGTCCATCGGTCTCGTGCAGAGCTGCGATGGCCACTCGTCCAGTCAGTGGAGGGGGGCTCCGACACCCCCGTTATCCTTGAATGTGTTCTACCGCTCCGATGAACTGATAGGAAGTTACGATTTATGGATGCGAGGGTCAAAGTTCAAGAGAAACACAACAGAGGCAGGCTGATTCAAAACACACACACACACACACACACACACACACCACATAAGGCCAGAAATCAGCCCAATTAACAACTAAAAAGATTTATCTTCATGTTGGAAAACCCCACAAGGATCTTTGCCTGCTGGTGGTTTCAGTGTCACGCTGTAAAAAGGTATTTTACCCACTTATTTACAAAGTATTTCAACGCTATAAGTGCAACATTGTGCATCAAAGTAGACGCAGTATCGCTCTGAGAGTATTTACAAAGAAACAATAAACACTTTTTTAATCATTTTGACGCTTAATCACAAATACAAAAGCATTTCATTCACGTTTACTTGTGTGAAAGCGTTTCCCTGAGGTTCCTTCCTTGTGTGTAGATCATCCAGCTGGATCTACAGAATATCATTCAAAGAGCAGCGACTACACGTACTACTACTTAAATAACATACATTATAGTATAAAGGTTTTGTTGTGTTTTAAAAGATAAACACTGAAGAATATGAAGCATAGTTACACACAACTATTAGAGCATTGTGAGTGTTAATTTAACACATCATAATCTCATTAACTGTTTATTTTAACTCAAAATCTGCTTAATAATACTTAATAATAATACACACACACATTAAAATAAATAGACTTAAAACAAAGGCTCTCTGTACTAATATATTGGTTTTACAATGGACTTAAAGGTGAAGTAAGTAGTTTATAGTGCCATCTAGAGGAGAGGCTGAAATTTACAACAAAGAACTGCTCCTCTGCTCACCCCCTCCCTTCCCTGAGCGCTACGGTATCCTCAGCCGGTCAAATGTCGTCCTCGTCGTCTTTCTCCGTGTCAGCAGATGAGGTTCGTGAGGCGAGGGAGAGGGCGGAGCTACCGTGGCCGTAGCGGACGAAGCGGAGAGAGAGGAGGCGGGACTTCCGCTACAAGTAAAGAGACGCTTGATTTGTTCTCTCGCGTTTGTCCTTACAGGCTCCGGTAGAAACATGGCGTCTCGCTGCTAACAGTGGCTATGCAACCGCGGCCCGCGACCATGTTGTTTTACATGACTTTTTGAAACACTACGAAAATGAAACAAAAAAATATTATACAGCGACTAGACAATGCAGGAGCACATAATATGTATGAAAAAGTGGATTTTGGGTTATATAAACCCATAAATACTACATATTGTACCTTTAAAGGTGAAGTAAGTAGTTTATAGTGCCATCTAGAGGAGAGGCTGAAATTTACAACAAAGAACTGCTCCTCTGCTCACCCCCTCCCTTCCCTGAGCGCTACGGTATCCGCAGCCGGTCAAATGTCGTCCTCGTCGTCTTTCTCCGTGTCAGCAGATGAGGTTCGTGAGGCGAGAGAGTGGAGGCGGGACTTCCGCTACAAGTAGAGAGACGCTTGATTTGTTCTCTCGCGTTTGTCCTTACAGGCTCCGGTAGAAACATGGCGTCTCTCTGCTAACAGTGGCTATGCAACCGCGGCCCGCGACCATGTTATTTTACATGACTTTTTGAAACACTACGAAAATGAAACAAAAACTATTATACAGCGACTAGACAATGCAGGAGCACATAATATGTATAAAAAAGTGGATTTTGGGTTATATAAACCCATAAATACTACATAGTGTCCCTTTAATTGTCTATAGCTGAGTAAAACTGTGATGTTTTCATAGTGACAACATGACTGGACTGAGTGCACACATGTAAAAGCAGCACAGTTTGTTTCTGAGCAGCAATTATGCCTGAGTACATTCCTCCCTGCTGTTACTTCTCCTGAGTGTTTCCTTCAACACCTGAGTCAAATTAAAAGGCAGTTTACTGATCGACGCTGCGATCACCCGTCAGTCACATGACTCTGCACGAGTCCCCGTCTGCAGGTGCGTGAGCGGAGGTCTTCCTGCTTTTCCTCCCCGTGAGCAGCGGCGCGTCAAAACTGAGGCCTTGAAACGCTCTCAGCAGGTTGAAGCCTCCGTCCTTGGCTTTGGTTTCAGGATGAATGATTTTCGACAGCTCGTGAGGCAGCGACACTTTCCTCCCAACAAACCGCAGGTGGTTCGTGTCCTTGGAGCTCTGCATCACGGTGAAAAAGAAAGGAAAAAAAACCAAGAAGATTAAGGTATGAAATATTACTCAAGTAGAAGTAAAAAGTATTTCATCTGAAATGTACTTTAAAGGTGCCATATGTAAGAATGTGGCCAAAAACGGTTACTACATCCAAATTCAATACACAGGTCTTTCAGGTTTCGTTTTTCTGACGTAACTGGCAACCCGTGGTTGCTCAGCAGCTGAGACTCTACTGACTGCAATGACTGGTAGACGGCGGTAGGTGGCGCCACATGCCAAAACATGATTTGCAGTCTGCAAAATACTTTTTTAATGCAAATATTTTGATTGTACTGTTGTTGTTGCAGAAGAGTAACAAGATTCTATTTTTTTTATTTTTTTTTAACTTCAATAAAAGAATCCAGGTGATCTTCCAATCAGAAAGTTGGGGGTTGTCTACATGCCAATGTGTCAGTGAGCAATCTGAGACAGGCTCGAAAAAGTCAACAGAGTTTATAAACTGCTCAATCTCCTGCAGCAAAATCTATGTCAAATGACAGAGGAGCTGCTGATCTACTGCTGCTTCATTGAGTAAGTTTGTGTCACTTAGGTAAATCCAAACAATCACACACAGTGTGAACTTGCTGGTGGAAGCAGCAGTGGATCATCAACTACTGTTGTCTATGAACCTTGGTTTGAGACGTGAGTGGTTAAAGGTGCATTATGTTATACATCTAAAGCAACTGGCCATAAAATCCTCCTAATATGTCACAGAGACTCAGGAATAATGTTCATATAACAAACTGAACTCTACGGAGCCCCCGAGGTGACATGAGGAAAAAAAAAAAAAATGAAGAAAAACGTTTTTTGTTTTTTTTTAAATCTAGAGTTTCAAAGTCGAGATCTCGAGTTTCGAAAAAAAAAATCATTTAGAATTTTTTTTTTTTTGGAAACTCAAGATCTTGACTTTGAAACTTTGAAAGATCACGAGTTTCCAAAAAATCATGGAAAAAAAATGTCTACTTTTTTTTTTTTTTTTCATTTTTTTGGAAACTCGAGATCTCAACTTTGAAAATTTCAAAAAAAAAAATTCTTCATTTTTATTTATTTTTTCCTAATGTCACTTCGGGGGCTCCGTACAACTCACCAACAACAACAGTACAGCCAAAATATTCGCATTAAAAACAATATTTTGCAGACTGCAAATCATGTTAAATTATGTTTTGAAATCATGTTTTGGCATGTGGCGCCACCTACCGCCGTCTACCAATCATTGCAGTCAGTAGAGTCTCAGCTGCCGAGCAACCACGGGTTGCCAGTTACGTCAGAAAACCAAACCTAAAAGACCTCGGTATTTTGAATTTGAATGTAGTAACTGTTTTTGGCCACATTCTTACATATGGCACCTTTAAGAAACTGAAATTTCCTGGCAGAGGACAGTGGGGAACCTGAGATATCATCAATTATATAAGGTGGGTGTTTTGTTAAGTAGCTAAAATCCATTTTTTCCCCTCTGTCCGTGCTGGCAGACAGCATTGATAATGCAGTCGATGCCTAATACGACCATATTTCAATAAACCTGAATTATCCCTTTGAAACCAGAGCATCCAACAAAAAAAAAGTATCCCAACTCAACAATGGGAAGATGAAAACTTCCACTGTGGTAACCTCTACCTGGGAGCAGCCGTCAGGAAAAGAATCAACAAACAAATCTGGTATATGGTAAAGTCAGAGAGTCATTCAAATAATGTTATGTTACGAAAACAAATCTAATGAGGCCTAGAGACCACTGGGTGTTTTTGCAGAAAACGCACTAATAAGCAGTTAGTGTATGTTGTCGCTCTGATGCTGTGTTTTCCTGCAGCAAGTAAACTGTTCTACGACACAACTTGTTCTACAAACAGACCTCAGACAGTTGGTATTTTCTCCTGAAATGATCCCTCATGGCTGCTCTCTCTGCGTTCTTCTGAGCGTTCATCGCCTCCCGCTGCTTCCTGTGAACGCAGCACAAACACAGACAGGAATTCAATTAACGCTTCGCACACAAATACAGATGTTCACAAAATGTGTGCAGACAGAGCCCACACTGGTTGAGAAAGTTAAGTATTTAAGTCGCATAAAAAGTCCCGATTTCCGTGATACTTCAAAGAAAATAGTTGAACCTTTCACAAATATACTGCACAACATTTCACATCATCATTATCTGATGGATTATTATAGATACTGTTTAATAAAATCTTAAAGGTGCCATATGTAAGAATGTGGCCAAAAACGGTTACTACATCCAAATTCAAAATACTGAGGTCTTTTAGGTTTCTTTTTCTGACGTAACTGGCAACCCGTGGTTGCTTGGCAGCTGAGACTCTACTGACTGCAATGATTGGTAGACGGCGGTAGGTGGCGCCACATGCCAAAACATGATTTCAAAACATAAACATCATTTTGTTTTTATTTATGCAAATATTTTGTCTGTACTGTTGTTGTTGGTGAGTTCAGTTTGTTATATGAACATTATTCCTGAGTCTCTGTGACATATAAGGAGGATTTTATGGCCAGTTGTTTTAGATTTATTACATAATGCACCTTTAAAATAAACATGACAACCACAGTAGATAATAATATGTGTCGTGCTGGTGTCATAATAAGAAACCTTACATGAAAACATGATGGATATCAGGGAAACTGACTGTTTTAACTACAGTTCTTGTAGTAATGTGAAAACAGGGCTGATATGGGTTCAATATCTATCACCACAGATAATCAGTGTTAGAATCATAATGATATGTTAAATTTGTCTATTTCAGCTTGAAGTGATTGTTGCCAATATACGTCAGGCACTTTTACTGGTGGTTTAATGTAATATTTATGTAATAACAGAGGTGGAAAAAGTACTCAAATATTGTACTCAAGTAAAAGTACCAATACTTTGATGAACTATTACTCAAGTAGAAGTAAAAAGTAGTTAATTTGAAATGTACTTGAGTTACTTAGTTACTTTGCGTGGGGTGTGAGGGTAGTAGAAATATGACAAAGGGTCAGACACAGGATGTTACGTCACTTTTGGAGCGCGTCCTCTATGTTCACACTCCAGTGCTGGTGCTAATCACATCATCATTCGTCTGGTTCTGGTGTATATTTTCCCCCTGTAGGTCTTCATTGTGCTGAATTTGTATTTTTTACTCAGTAACGGATAGGATTTATAAATTACTTGAGTCAATACGTACTCAAGTAAAACACAAAATCCTGATTTTAAATTGTACTTAAAAAATACACAAAAAAAAGTATTCAATACAGTAACTTGAGTAAATGTATTTCGTTACTTTCCACCTCTGTGTAATAAAACGAGTGTTGCTGCCTGTTATTTCTACTTCATCCACAGCATCCACTCGCCTCTTCTTGTCCAGGTCTGCCTGGTACGAGCGGACGACTGCCCGGTCTTTGGGGTGTGCAGTTCGGAGTTGGGGCCTCTTCCCCAAACTCCTGCCTCCTCCACCTCTTCCCCTCTTATTTCTGGGTTTGGTGCACAACCTCCGCTCCTTCATCCCCGACACACAGCTGGTCAGCCTCCTGATGGGCCTCTGCAGGGACTTTTTCATTCTCAGCACAGACTCCATGATGCACCTGAGCTCTCGGGGGAAAGGAAGGGAAGGGAAGCACCGAGCACACACCCTTATTTCTTCGACGGGTGACGAGTGAAGGCGAAAAGGTTTTCTCCTTGGCTCATGTTGTGCTCAGGACTCACACGGTCTCATGTCCTATGGGGTCAATAACGCAGACCGAGACCTGCCAGAGACAAGGAGGACGGTTTAGACAAGGCTCAAGCACATGTTACATTACACAGATGAAGGGTTTGTCTTAAAGGTGCATTATGTAATAAATCTAAAGCAACTGGACCATAAAATCCTCCTAATATGTCACAGAGACTCAGGAATAATGTTCATATAACAAACTGAACTCACCAACAACAACAGTACAGACAAAATATTTGCGTTAAAAAAAATATTTTGCAGACTGCAAATCATGTTTATGTTTTGAAATCATGTTTTTGCATGTGGCGCCACCTACCGCCGTCTACCAATCATTGCCGTCAGTAGAGTCTCAGCTGCCGAGCAACCACGGGTTGCCAGTTACGTCAGAAAAACAAAACCCAAAAGACCTCGGAATTTTGAATTTGAATGCAGTAACCGTTTTTGGCCACATTCTTACATATGGCACCGGACAAAAAGTGATACATAACATTTAACATGCAGGGAATATTTAAGGCCGTCTGTCACAGTATTTTCACAACTAAACTAAAAACATTAGGGGTGTGGCATTTACTACGACAAAATGTCCCAGAATCAATTTTATATTTGTTACTTATATTGTGTGACAGTTACAACTATTCTATCTAAGCATGGATACATGTTTAAAACTTAATAAATCTGTAAAAGACACACAGACTGGATTAGATCATCCTTTGCACACCTATGGATTGAGGCAGAATTCATTACGAATCAAATTGTTTTGAATCGTGAGATAGTAAAAGATTCCCAAACCCTAACAAAAAAACATCGTCACACTTTTCTTACCCATGCAGCCAACAGCTCCACTCTATGAAATCCTGATAAAGCACCAGATGGTCTCCTCTGCTTTCACACAATCTCCTAAAGCTTCAGCGCAAACCAGCGAAAAACACAAAGGAACAACAAAACACACAGTTGACAGACTGCTGTGTCTGAGCCCCTCAGTCTTCTCAGGAAGACAAAATAACCGTTTGCTCTGCCGCGTTTTCTCCAGCCTGTGCTTCTTCTGTTTTTCCCCTCTTTCCCTGCACTCTTCACTTCCCCCAACTCTCTCCCGTACAGATTACCACTCGAAGGATTTGATGAGGACAATCTCGTTAGTCGTGGCAGGGAAGAGCACCTGATGACTCACTTGTTTGTGAGGGAGATTGAGTTGAGTGGCGTGTTTTCACCGGCCTGACATCGCTGTTCTTTCTAGGTTCAGTTGGATTTGTTTTCTCTTCAAAGACGTTCTTTAAAGGGGCCATATGTAAGATTGTGGCCAAAAAACGGTTACTACATTCAAATTCAAAATACAGAGGTCTTTTAGGTTTCGTTTTGGATGGATGGATGGATGGATGGATGGAGGGAGTCTTGCCTGAGACAGCAGCGTCTGGCTCACAGGGAGATAAGTAACGACAACTGAACCGAAAAAGGTGCCAAAACTGTCCAAGAAGTGACAGAGTGAGGTCACACCTCTCCATCTACCCCGGCACACAAACATGTCACCATCAAGGCTTTTGGATAAAGAAACACAGCATGTTTGTGTGTGTGTGTGTGTGTGTGTGTGTGTGTGTGTGTGTGTGTGTGTGTGTGTGTGTGTGTGTGTGTGTGTGTGTGTGTGTGTGTGTGTGTGTGTGTGTGTGTGTCTCTTCTGCACCAGTGAAACATGTGCCGTCTCTTTCCGATAATTGTGGTCTGTTGAAAGAAGCTGAGCCTGAGCCATAAATCACAAGGATCTATATACTGTTACCTGGTATGTATGTATGTATGTATGTATGTATGTATGTATGAATGTATGAATGTATGAAATGACCTCTAACAAGCAATGGTTCAAACTAGGGCTGCAACAATGTCACAATTATAATCTATAGGACTAAATTAATCTCCTTTTTGTTGATAATCAATTCATCTCTTTGAGCGTTTATTAAAATAAGTTCTTAGATAGATAGATAGATAGATAGATAGATAGATAGATAGATAGATAGATAGATAGATAGATAGATAGATAGATAGATAGATAGATAGATAGATAGATAGATAGATAGATAGATAGATAGATAGATAGATAGATAGATAGATAGAAAGAAACCCATCCTTCTCATTCTTTCTCCTCCATCGACCCACAGCGCTGCATTGTTATCTGACAGGTGGGGCCGCTTTAATGCTTTAACAGGATCAGCAGGAAACGCCGCGCCTCCACCGTGCAGCGCAAGGTGTTCAGTGACAGATCTGAGGTCAGTTTTCTCATCCAAAGAGGCAGGCGTTTAGAGATGAGAGGAGCTAAGCTGAGTTGGTCCAGGGTGAGCAGAACAGAACAGGAAGAAACAAAAGGGAAAACTTATGATGAACTAAAAAAAACATTATTCATATGTGTGTGTGTTGGTGGTGGTGATGGTGGTGGTGATGGTGGTGGGGGGTGTCCCTGGCTGTCTGTCACGTGCTGAACACTGATCCACTTGTGATTCCCCTCTGTGCTCTTGCATGGAAGCTCTGGTTCTCTCTCTCTCACACACACGCACGCACGCACGCACGCACGCACGCACGCACGCACGCACGCACGCACGCACACACACACACACACACACACACACACACACACACACACACACACACACACACACACACACACACACACACACACACACACACACACACACACACACACACGACCTCAGAGGAAGTTGCATTGATTACTCGAACCTTAACCACACCTAATCCTAACCCTGACTAACCCAGAATAACCTTAAAATGTGGTCATTTGTGTTATGGGGACTTGATTATTGTCCCCATAATGTGAGTGTGTAAACAGATTTAGGTCCCCACAACATCAGGAATACCAAGTACACACACACACACACACACACTGAGACACAGAGTTCCTGTTGACATGATTTCATTTGCGTACGAGACTGGACCAGGTATCACGTCTCATGTTAAAGCGAGTGATCACTGCTCAGTCTTGTCCTCCTCACTTTAAGTCTGTGTGTAAATATATTGTTGTTATATCAGTCGTTTATATCCAGGGTCCTTGGACTGTTTTACTATTTGTCTTTGTCTCAAGCAGAACCATTTTAAGCTCATTAATGACGATAAAGGCAATGGTATCTGTAGCATGTATAGATACTTTATATCAATTTCGATTACAAACACATTTCTTACAAAGTAAGATACAAAATACAGCACACACACTTTCCTTCGACGAGTCTCAAATGACTTTAACTGAATTTGAGCATCATTCTTGCTCATTAACAGCCTAAAATTAGTCTTAGAATTGCCAAGAAAGATTATATGCACACCGTATACATGCCCTCCCACACACACACACACACACATTTGCACTTGAGGCGAAGGTCTCATTCAGTCAGGCTCACGTATGCCAACACCGAGTTTCCCCTCAGCTCTGCCAAGGCTGAAGAGGAAAGTTGGCGAGCGCTGAAAACTAGCTCAGCCTTGAGTCGCTGCTCTCTGCTGAGCTGCACTCAATCACGCTGTCAGAGGACGACCGCGAGTCAACGGCAGCGACACAGACGTGCGACACGTGAGACCGCGCAGATGTGCCGAGACGACACAAACATGGACATCAGAAGAAGTCCATTCAGTAAATCGCTGAAGTCCTTCCACAAAACAGTCTACACTAAAACAAATAATGGAATAATAATAAATTGATTCACAGAATGCAAACGCAAACCGTTTTTTAAGCTTTTACTATAAATGTTATATTTGTATCGTTTACATTTTTATAGATACAAAATGTACTCGTGTGAAATTTTAAATCTGTAATTCTCTACTTTTACATATTCACAAATCTCTGTTAGATTCAAATCATTGTCAAACACAAAATTATTTTTGTCCCCGTCCGCCCTGGCTCTCCAGCTGTATACACACTAACGCTCCCTCGGTCAAGTCTGATAGTATTGCTTGACAAAGCCCATTTTCAGATGAAGGACACAGCATACAACAACAAACTTTCTTCCCAACAAAGGCAGAGTAATAACATCAACAACTAACACAAAAACTACCAAACGTGACCGCGACGTTAGTTTGCACCACTTTGTGTTTGTCAGGCTGTTGAACTTTGATTCACCCTGTTCTGAAAAAGTCAAGTGTGTATTTCTTCAGAGGTAAAATGTTACGATGAGGCACAGAACATTTTCCGCATAAATAACTGTCCAGCAGCACAATAATCATAACAATGTGACACTAGCTATCGCACGTTTTCAGCGTCTTTCTTATCAGACAGAAACGAACAAGACGCGACGCAGGAAAATAACCTTTTAGAAATCAGAGTCAGAACAGAATTCGTTCGAACGTGGTCAGGAAAATGTTCTGCACCTCAGTTAAGACACAGCTCTCCTTAGACATCAGAAATGAATGTCATCTTTCATGCTCGCTCATGTTTTATCACAGTAACGCACACGTGATCACATGGACCATATACGAAACTGCCCTGCTTTAATCCTCTTAGATTTGCAATTAGTTTCTTGCCACTAATTTGATCAGATGACTTCTTCGTCGTCTTCGTCATCGACTCATATCACAGCTGTTTCTCCAGCTGTGGCACCTTCCTGGGTCAGTGACGGACAGGAAGAAGGGATGACCCAGAGCGGAGGTGGGAGAAATGCGGCTTGAGGCCTCGTATTCCAGCATCCTCTCCAGGAGATTGAAAAGCTGGTGGTGTTCCATCCCATGAGACAACAAATACTTCTGAAAAACAAAAGAGAGGTCTGTCATTTTCAGGAGTGAAGAACACTTCGCTGAACTGGAAAAGTTTCAACCAGACTCTTGACACAAATTTCCTTGCAAATCGAAGTGCAATAAAATGACGTCAATGAACACTCAGACACACACATCAGGGGTCTCAAACTGAAACGATCTGGGGGCCACTGAATGTCTAGTTTGGTCAGTAGGTCAAGAGAAAAAAAGTCAAACTTTTTGAGTGTTTGTTTTGATATGGAACGATACATAGTTCACAATATAATCATATTTATCATGCAAAATTAATCTTTTAATAAAAACAAACAAACAATACAGAAATAACTTAACATTAAAGGTGCCATATGTAAAAATGTGGCCAAAAGCGGTTACTACACTCAAATTCAAAATACCGGGGTCTTTTAGGTTTGGTTTTCTGACGTAACTGGCAACCCGTGGTTGCTCGGCACCTGAGACTCTACTGACTGCAATGATTGGTAGATGGCAGTAGGTGGCGCCACATGCCAAAACATGATTTCAAAACATAAACATGATTTGCAGTCTGCAAAATATTTTTAGTGCAAATATTTTGTCTGTACTGTTGTTGTTGTTGGTGAGTTCAGTTTGTTATATGAACATTATTCCTGAGTCTCTGTGACATATTAGGAGGATTTTATGGCCAGTTGCTTTAGATTTATTACATAAAGCACCTTTAAGTGATGGGTTGCATTCATTGATTCATTGATTAGTACTTTAAAGGTGCCATATGTAAGAATGTGGCCAAAAACGGTTACTACATTCAAATTCAAAATACAGAGGTCTTTTAGGTTTCGTTTTCTGACATAACTGGCAACCCGTGGTTGCACGGCAGCTGAGACTCTACTGACTGCAATGATTGGTAGACGGCGGTAGGTGGCGCCACATGCCAAAACATGATTTCAAAACATAATCATGATTTGCAGTCTGCAAAATATTTTTAGTGCAAATATTTTGTCTGTACTGTTGTTGTTGGTGAGTTCAGTTTGTTATATGAACATTATTCCTGAGTCTCTGTGACATATTAGGAGGATTTTATGGCCAGTTGCTTAAGATTTATTACATAATGCACCTTTAAGCACTTTATGGCCCCTACTTCCTGGTTTGCTTAGCTACATCACATATTATATCATTAGTAGTCCCCCTTTGTTAATTGGAACACAGTCTATGATGTTTCTTCTAATTCGGTGATATTGTTATTGTCATTTTTTTATTTTTTATTCTTGCATAAGTACTTATTTTGTGTTTGTTTTATTCCATCAGTGTAGGATTGTGTAGGCCAGAGGAGATTGCAAGCAAAAGAGGGCAGAATAAGATGATGATAATAACAATAATAATCAGGAACATGCTGACTCAACATTACCAACTAATAAACCAATGACTATAATCTGTCACACTACTACTCTACTACTACTCACCCTCAGTGGTTTGTACTTGGTTTTCACGTAGCGTCCAGCCTTGGAACACTCATTCCAGTCTAGACGCCCTCGATAGAAGAACTTCCTTGAGTTGGAAATAAAGAGTTGTCACACAAAAGAAAAGTGTTGGAGTGTAATTTAAGAGTGCTCGGCTCTGAGTTACCTACCCGCTCCTCTGGATCATTCTCTGAGGAATTGGTCCCTGTACCCTCTCCATCATAGCAAGATGCTCCCTGTTGTCGTGCGTCTGTAGGTGCAAACACAAGTCAGCAACACAAACTGTCCACGCTACTTTCCACATGCCGTGACAGCACAGACACACGTGTGTTTGACCTGGAAAAGCGTGAAGCCTTCGTAGTATTCAAACAGGATGCAGCCGATGCTCCAGACGTCACATGGGTGACCCCAACCCAGCTCTGTGTGTGTGGGGGGGGGGGGGGGAGAAAAAAGACAGACTAAACCTTTACAGCCAATTTGACAGGACTGACATTCTCTTGATTAGTCTCCGGTCTGAATCAACCTGTCTTACCCATAATGACCTCTGGGGCTCGATAGTGACGTGTGGAGATGAGAACAGAGTGGTGTTCATGGTCAAAGGTGGCGCTGCCAAAGTCAATGAGACGCACTGTGGTGTTGTTTATTCTCCTCTCGCTGCACTTCTGAAGGAAGACAGAAGGAACACAAACGTCTCCACAGAGAACAAAAAAAATCATCACAGTTTGTTATTTTAGTAGTTTCAGACATATTTTCTATCAATTATAGCAGCTGTACAGTATAACAGAGAACTAATAAGGCTGGAAACACATCATCATTTGAAGTAGTATTATTATTATTATTATTACTGTTATTTACACATATAGCTTTAATGAAATCAGTGTACAAACCTCTATTAAGGCTGCTCAGTTTCCCACAGTGTACAATATCAACTGTTTCTCTTTTTAAAATGTTGAATCCTCATCCAGATCAAAATATATTAGATATAAAGCTGCAACTAACGATTATTTTCGTAATCGATTAATCTGTCGATTATTTTCTCGATTAATCGATGAATCATTTGGTCCAGAAAATGTCTGAAAATGTTAAAAAAAAACGTTGATCAGTGTTTGTCAAAGCTGGAAATGACGATGTTCTTGAACGTCTTGTTTTGTCCACAAACCAAAATGATTCAGTTTTAAAGATTTCTTTGTTTATGTGGAGCAAAGAAACTAGAACATATTCACATTTAAGAAGCTAAAACAATCAGAAATCTTGTTTTAGTCATGAAAAAAGCTACAAACCGATTATCGATTATCAAAATAGTTGGCGATTAATTTAGTAATCGATTAATAATCGATTCATCGATTAATCGTTTCAGCTGTAATTAGATATATAGTTTGTCTCTCTTGGGTCATAAGCCATAATGACTGTAATTTCCATCCAAATGTGTCTTTTAAAATGCTTTTAAATGCAGCTGAAATCATGAGCTCCTTTTAGCAGAGAGAGGAAATAAAATATGAAAAGTGATTTAAAAAAAACAAAAAAAAAAGAAGATATTTCTGCTCATCAGAGACTCCGAACACTGTGACACCGGTGTCAACAAACACAATCCACGATCTGCATGGATAAATAATCCTGTCTGCACCCACCATGTGGGTGGTTTGCTTTGCAGGTTTGTGCTGAAAACAAATTTGCATTAAAACAGGGCAAACAAAAAGCAATCTGCGTTTATCCCCGGTGACTTGACATTCTGATTTCATTCTGCAGCCCTCAAGGTCCCAGCCTTCATGTCTCCAGCTGTTCCTAACCTTCTCGGCATTGTATACGAGGGAATAGTCTGAGTCGACAAAGAGGATGTTCTCAGGCTTCAGGTCAGTGTGAGTGAGCTTGTTGTCATGGAGAACTGCAGAGATAAAGACAGAGAGAGAGAGAGAGAGAAGGTTTTAGAGTCATCAGGGCTCGGTCAACACCCTCCTCTGGTCACATCTTAAGTTAGTAAAAATGTCTGACATCCGTGTGCAGTTTGTGAAACCTAGCTCTTGTGGAAGAACACTCCTCTGGATTCTACTGTATGTACTATAACATGAAATCCTGTATATACAGGTACGTAGGTAGCTAGGTAGGATAGAGGTAAGGAGGATAGTAGGAAGAGAGGGATGCAGGTAGAGGGCGGTAACTTTATATTGGTTTTTAACTCAATACTTTTGGTCCAAGCCTCTTTTAATAGAAACTGTACTTCTTGTGTGACTGTGAGAATTACAATGTCTCACCGCGCCTGCTTTACTAAGATCTTTAAGGACATGGACCAGGTGTCGACAGGCACCAGCGAGTCATGTACATATGTTATGGTCGTGTCCTGCTTTACATTCTGGAGATACATTTTTAGATCCTTATCCAGGGTGACTCATAAATTAATGATATTTAACTTTTTTGTTTTGTTTTTTAGTCTTACGTTGTATTTGTTGTATTGTTTTTGTATCTCTGTAATTCTATGTTGTTGATCTGGCTCTTGTTTTTGGTCTTTGTCTGGGGTTTTGCTTTTTTTTGGTATGTGGTATGTGCAAATGTGTTTGAAAATGTCAATAAAGAGATTGTGTGGGGGGAGGACTATTTTGATAATCAATCAATTCATTAATTAATTAATAAGGGGAACACAAAGGTTGGTGTAGTGTTTAGTGCTCATGCCTTTGCAGCAAGAAGACCCGTGTTTGCGACCTGGTCAGAACAAGGGTCTTTGTGCATGGAGTTTGCATGTTCTCCCCGTGTGTGTTTTCTCCAGGTTCTCCAGTTTCCTCCCATAGTCCAAAAACATGGGAGATTAGGGTAAATTGGACACTCTAAATTGACTAGGTGTGAGAGTGAGGTTGTCTCTATGTGGCCCTGTGACAGATTGGAAAACTGTTGCCAAAAATATGATGGCTACGGCTTGTTGAATGTAAATATGTGTGCTCTTTTCTTTGGTCTTTCAGAGCAAACTAAAAAGCAAAAATATTCTGGGGTTGTTGGAAATGATCCAGACTGATCCTGAACTGTGTTTGTCTTTCACTGAATTCTTATCATCGGCAGGTAACAATAACGTTTTTCTCTCTACAGCAATAAAACTGTGAATAATCTGCTTAGTGTTGGACGGACGGCGTGTAAATGAGAGAAAAAGCACAGTGGTAGAGTCGAGCACAGTCAGTGTGATGCAGGTCGGACTCACAGCTGACAGCGTGGCAGATCTGTTGAGCCATGTGTCGGATCTGGTTAATGGGATACGGCATGAAGCTGTTTGCCTTCAAGAAGTCAAAGGTGCTGAGAGACAGCAGCTCAAAGGAGATGCACACGTGGCCATAATAGTTAAACCAGTCCAGCATCTGCACGCAGTGTCTGATGGGAAGAAATATGAAACGCATAGGACAAAAAAAACAAAAAAAACGGAACCGTCTTCTTAACACAACGATCAAAATCACACACTACTCACTGCTTGTTGTGCGGATCTTTCTCTGTGATCTTCTCTAGCACATTGATTTCCAGTTTGGCTGCTTCCCTGTATTTCTCTTGGTTCTTAATGATCTTCAGAGCAACATGACTTCCTTTCCTACATTTTCAAACAAAATCATAGTCTGTGATTCCTTCATATTTCTACATATTTGTTGTGTAAATGCATATCTTTCTGAGGTCTAACGGTGTTTTAATTGTACATTTATGTACTTGTATTGTACTTTATTAGTGCGTGTACATGGATGTTGTATATCCTGGTATATTTTTTGTAACTTGTTGTCTGTTGAGGACAAAATGATGACTTTCTATGACTGAGGATGTTAAAATATTAGTTCCACATGATGGACTTTAAATGACAGTCTATTGTGTGGGATCTTTCTGTTTGTTGTTTTAAATATAAAGCAGTAATTATTACACATGTTAAACATTGGCTTGACTTTACAAACACATCACCTGTTGAAGTCCACACACTCTACCACCTTCCCAAAGGTCCCCTCACCCAAAGTGTCCACTATCTCATCTGCGAGGCAGATTGAGGGGAAACGGGACATTAAATCGGGAGATATTTATGATTTAAGCTGCCATTACTTAACTCAGCTACTACCTACATTTGTCTTCAATGATGTCCCCAATTCTATAAATCAGGTGACCATTTTCAGTGTCCCTCTTGTTGGTGTCCACATCGTCCTCGCTGCTCCGCTGAAAAACGTCCAAACAAAAAAATCAGGGCAGAGAGCAACCTATTCCTGTCAACTTTATTACTATTACTAAAAACAGATATAGATCGAGGTCAAAATATTCTGACCTCTAGGCTTAAAAGGGCACAAGTCACCAGCTGGACTTGCACCTGACTAAGACCGACGATGATTCAAACGTAGTGAAACGGACATTAATTCATGGATGGACCCAAGAGCTGCAGTCTGTGTCGATGCAGCACATCATTTAAAAAGAGACCAGTGAGTGTGAGCGTGTGCATTAAGGCTGCTCATAATAACATGAGTTTGTTTTAAAGGAGGCTAATAAGGAAGGTCTGTCAAACGTCTTCTGGCTTTTTCAGGAGCCGAGTCCGTTTCCATTCTGAGACAGTTATTAATATGAGAAGCCCAGCATTTGCTGAGAAGACACTTACTGTAGGACAAGAAATAGACTGTGTAAAAGGACGGAAGCATATAACACACACTATCTGCATGTGATTTGTAGTTAGAAGATTGTGGAACTGAAAGAAAAAACATTTAATTATGTAGAGTCAAAAGTCAACCATGATGCAGAGCTGGTGGAATGGTTTGTGCAGAGAAATAGTCAGTGCACACCTGATGCATGCCCAGATAATGGAGATACTCACAGAGAGGCAAAGGCAAATACAGTCCAAAAAACCCTTGTACAGAGAATACAGCTCTGTCTTTCCCATCATGCTCAAACGCAGAGCTGCTCAGTGAAAGGACAAGCTCGAGTGGAGGAGGATGGAGGTGAGGCAAGTGTAGCAGCAGGAGGACAAAAACTAGAGATTGTGAAGAACTGTGGGGAGAACAGAAAAGGAAAACAACAAAATATTAGAGCAATGGACCAGAATAGACTAGGACACAGTGTTTGACAAAGTAATAAACAGCCTGCAGTGTTGTCAACAAAAACCAGGACTGAAAGAGAGGCACGATGACACAGTGGAGCCACAGAACTGACCGAGGGAGGAAAAAAAAGAAAGAATTACCTTTGAGAGGAAGAAAGAAAAACAAAAGCCAAACGCTGGAAAAAAATAACAAGGTCACCAAAGTACGAGACAAAAACAAAAAGTGACAAGAGAGAAATGGAACAAAAAGACAGGAGGACGACAACTACGACTGGAGAGTGAGAGCTGAGACAGACGCTAATAATAAACTTAAGTCACAGCCCCCGAGAAAGTCTACAGAGGAGAATCAAGATGTAGTCGGGGGGGGGGAAGAAGGAGGATCCAGTTTCACTCCACTTACTTGCTCTCCCTCTTGCACCTCCTTAACCCCCATGTTTTGCCACACCTGCCCTGCCCTGCGTGCTGCACATGCCTTTCAACAAACACAGAGAGCACTGAAGAGACAAAACTGTGATAAAACTTTTATTTTTTCCGTTCATGTTCAGAGGAACACAAACAGAACCGAAGTTTTTAGTCTGTGCAGAATAACATGAGTCCATTAATAAGAATATAAAAACAATACAACATTAAAAACAGTCGAAACATTCACATGAAACATCATATGCAGATTATCAGTCAGATTTGCAACAGGAACAGTGATGTAAATTCATGCAAACCTTCATAAAAACAGTTGTATACAACAGTGTTAAAAAACGCCAGTCATTTCAAACATGTTAACAAGATGCAACAATCGTTTCTGGAGGTTTTATCTTATTTGAATTCAGGATATAGAACATCGAAAACGTCCAGAGCAGGAGGAATGTGGGGAACGTGTGCTCGTCGGGAAATCCCTTGCACCTCATCAAAGTCCAGATAAAATCAATATGTCGCCATAAGGCGTGTCCTGCTTCACACGAAGCTTCCTGGTCGACACATTTTCTGCACATAAGAGATCGACATCTAATGAATAACTCATTAACTGAGTAGAATCATAGACAAATTTGCATAAGTGAAAGAAAATCCTAAATAAAACAAAACCATTTCTTGACAAGTTACACGTGTGCTTTTAATCAGGACTGGACTTTGATTGAAAAGTAAAGAATTTGCATTTCCATTCATTTTATTACTGTATTCTTCCACCGTAAAACATTTCAGAAGGAAATACTGTACTTTTTAATGCACACATTTCATGACCTTCCTTATATTTGTTTCCTCGTTTGTTTGAATATTTTATATGAATATAATTACTGAAGCAAAAAGCTTAAAATTGTTGTTTAATATTTAAGTTTAAGGACATGAGGTAACCATGGAGTTGTTATTTTCTTCTGTTTTAGTTTAGTTCTGTTATTTTTGTGATGTTTTAAAAGTTCAATATTCCTTTATATTATTCTTGCCCTATACTAACACCTTTTCTAAAGGTTTTTCTTTTCATTTATCTGAATAAAAAAGTAATTCATCCATTCACTTTAGTTGCTTTCATCTATATGTACACAATGAAGTCTTGTATAATGTATAACAACCTTGTAGAGTACAAAAAACTTTATTTCTGGTGTCTGACGTCTTACATTTGTCCCTTCTTTTATCACTAAATGCTTCAATCTGTCACCAAAAATCAAAGATGAATAAAAAAGATAGTGTATCAGAACCAAGGGGTAACAAGTTGTGATGTCACCCACAGGAATCGGATCTCCCGTTTTTAAACCGGCAACCAGGCTCCTATTGGACAATCCTAGCTCTCACCTGCACTGGTCCATTCATATGTGCTGTACTTTATCATCTATTTTCGTCTAAATAGAAACATCATTTACAAACTTGCTTTCATGATATACTGAAGACCTGAACCTGCAACTGAGGCTATGTCAACTTTTGGTTCCTTAAGTCTCCTCATTAATCATCTCGTTACTTCTTGTGTCCTCATAGATGAAACTACTTCCACCTGCTGTATGTAAAAATATCAGTCAGGCATTAACTACATTTTGTTGGAAAAGAGTATCTGAATATGTTTAAACTGCTTCGTTTATGTTTAAACTGCTTCCTCACTGAAAACCCACTGATTTAAGAGTGTTCTCTGGGTTGTGATGCTGTAACAGTAACAGAGCTACGACGCGAGTGATGAGACGATTCAACGTGAGCTGAAACTGATACTTTACCCAGCAGCCGATGAAAAGCAGTGCTGACAGTTTTGCGGTCAACATCCGGCGGCAGGAGAGAGTGAAAAAGCGTAGGTGCTGATTCACTGTCAGACGGCAACAAGCTGGACAGACACAACAACACACAAGCTCACAGTTGTGTTCTTATCTAGAAAAATACATGTCAACATGCACTATTTCCACAGGTTATTGTAATAATAATAACAATAATAACAATAATAATAATGCTTTCATTGTTGTTACCTAGGAATGTCAGCTGCAGCTGTCTGCAGAAACTCATCCACCACTTCAGGGATGTCCTGCATCACGGAAAGAGACTTGGATACAATGGACCTGCCAACACACACACACACACACACACACACACACACACACACACACACACACACACACACACACACACACACACACACACACACACACACACACACACACACACACACACACACACACACACACACACACACACACACACACACACACACACACACACACACACACACACACACACACACAATTGTTATTGTTTTTATTATTTAAAATACTTTATTGATACAATACAAAATAACAAAATAAAAAATGTAGGAGTAGAAGTGGGCAGCACTTATCTGCTCAGCACTCATCAAAAGTTTGGAGCTAGGCATACGACGTGGAACTTTGTGGAACTTTTGCTTTTTAACTATATCATCACCTGTTGGTTTCTAACTCTGAATTGAACAGTTTTGCGGTCAACCAAATCTTGAACTTTAGTGATGAGTTTGTTGGATGAAGAGTTTTAATTGTTTGGTCTTATGAACAGCTCGCACGCACGCACGCACACACATGCACTTGACTTCATGCATGTCTTTGTTGCTTACCCTTCTCTGTCTGCAGCAAACATGGGCGAGATTTCTCGAGATAATTCCCTTTGGTCAGAGCCGTCCAGCATCAGGCCTGGCCACAAAAACACACACACACACACACACACTTGAGTACATTGCAATGGCATACATTCATACATTCTGGAGTCCTTCAACTACAAGCGACACATGCCAAACCCCAACCTCTGACCTCAGCCTCACACCCCTGTGAACACCCCATCCACTTTTGCTTGTGCTAAATGCAACTGCAGTACAAACACAGTGAGGACAACTATTTTACCATTTAAACACCAACAGGCTGCCCTGGGAAATGTTATTGTATTAGCCCAGTCTTACGGTTGCATTTACCTGAAAACTCAGAATCTGCCAAATCTCTCAGCACCTGCATTCACACACACAGGCATATTAAAAGTGTCAGAAAGAGTCAGAAATCCTCACCAACAGCACACAATTCAACATAAACTCTTTTACACCTCTCTGGGACTGTGTTCTCGTCTCCTCTGTTCTATTTCAGCCTCCTCGACCATTTTGCGCTCTCTCTCCCTTTCAGAGTCCGTGGACTCAGGTCCTCGCTCCCCAACCTCCAGGTCCGAGTCGGCGACAGGTGTGACAGTTGCTGCCTGTTCCCATAGAGACAGCACCTCTTCAGGCAAGACTGTAGAGGGAAGAAATTGCTTGGTGGTTCATTGTTGAAAAGGTTACTGCACTTGAGTGTAAATTGACATTATCATTACCATTGTTATTTAAAAGTTTGTGCAATTGTTTAACTTATTTCATCAGTTCTGTTGTTTCCTGTCCATTTGTCTTTTTTAATGGGTAAGTACACAGAGAAATAGAATTCCTTGACTGTGCATAGTTGTCCAATAAAGCTGCTTCTGTTAACACTTTGTTTTTAAAGTATTAAGACTGAAAATAATATATTTAGAATACATTTTCAATTTGGTGCAACAGGGTTGTGTTTTACTGATATTGGGTCAAAATTAGAGGATGTAGTCCATTATAACTTGTATAGAATGTACCATACTGTGTATATACAGTATACTGCATGGTTAAAATTGCAAATAGTTGCAAATGTCACAGTGAAAAGCACCAATAAACGTCAACCCCCGTGTTTCACTGACAGGTGCATGGGTTGTTCAAGAGTTGAGCGGCAGAGCGAGTTCTCTGTGCTGAAGGCGGAATGAGAGGCACGGGTCTCGTCTCGGTCAGCGGGTCGTCAATCTGCCGCTGCAGCATCTCCTGAGGGAGCTGCGTCTCTGGGTCAAAGAAGATCAGCTGCCTCTTCCTTCTCCTCCTCACCGCTGGAGGGGACACGTGCTGGGTACGGGGGAGAAGTGCGAGGGGTGAATTTTTTTCTCAAGTAGGGACAACATACAATGTGCTTTATATTATTTGGATTTCAAAATTTGGATTTGGATTTCAAAATCATAAAATAGTATCTGCTTTAATGTTTGTGTCAGTAGAGATATGAGAAGAAGTCCCCTACGGTCAGGGTGGGAACTTTTTTAGAGCAAACTTCTGCTTTCCCTTGCAATAACCCTTACATTTCCTCAAAAATAACTTTCCTGTAATAATATCTACACCTGCTTAAGTCCACAATGTCCTCAACAATGCCACGAGACAACCTTTTGTGGCCGTAAACTGGAGATTGTGTCACTTTGTAAAATGCCCACTCTCCCGTGTCAAAGTCCTAAGAGAAAATCAGCAATGTTACATCATCAGTAAGTTCAAATATATGTCTTTGTGTTGGAAAACCTTTGTTATGGTTTACCTTATTGACATACACTTACCAAACAAGGCAGCAGAAGACCAGCAGCTTCTGTGTTCCTACAAGCTGAAAAAAAAATTTCTCTATGGACTTTGATGCAGGAGAGTGAGCGGTTTACAAACTCCTAGCCAGAAAAGGTTTTCTAATGGTGGAAGTAAAACACCAAACATATTCTTAACACATCGTAGACACAGGTGTAGATTTTATTCGGGTGAGTCTTTAGTTAAAGGTGCATTATGTAATAAATCTAAAGCAACTGGCCATAAAATCCTCCTAATATGTCACAGAGACTCAGGAATAATGTTCATATAACAAACTGAACTCACCAACAACAACAGTACAGACAAAATATTTGCATTAAAAAAAATGTTTATGTTTTGAAATCATGTTTTGGCATGTGGCGCCACCTACTGCCGTCTACCAATCATTGCAGTCAGTAGAGTCTCAGCTGCAGAGCAAACACGGGTTGCCAGTAACGTCAGAAAACTAAAACTTAAAAGACCTCAGTATTTTGAATTTGAATGTAGTGGCCACATTCTTACATATGGCACCTTTAAGTGGCTAAAATCGTTTTTTAATTGTGTCCCTGCTGGCAGACATGTTGTGAGTGTCCAAATGTCCCAAACTGGTTCAGAGATGGCAGCGTGCTCGAGTCAGTGCTGGCAATGTATCAAAACCTAAAAAATAAGAACCAACTCTTTATTAGGGTTATGGAGTAATTCATCACCCGCTGAAAAAGTCACTTACATTTGTGAAGTCCTGATTTGACAGACTTTAAATTTTGATTAGTTTATGTAGCACAGAAGGGCAGTATCAGGGGGTAGGTGTGGCAACTCGCTGCTTCCTGGCTGCATGCAGGTAGAGAGAGACAGGCTAATCAGGAGAGTCAGATCACCTGAGAGAGTTTTGATTAGGAGGATCCCTTGGGCAGGTGAAGCCCTTTTTTTCTGACAGAGTCAAGCTGGAAAGATGTGTGTGTCAATGCTTGGGTGGCAACTGAGAACAACCTACACGTACTGTATTCAATGATGACAATAAATGGATGAAAATTGCACCTGCACAAATGTTATTAAACTAAAATATAATGTATACGCATACAAAAATCTATGATCATAAAGAAAGTGGTACCATACAGTATTCTGTCTCTTGAACAAATCCACAGAAGCATGTACCTCTAACTCTAGCCTGCGTGTTTCCTGTTGCCTCACTGCAGGAGGTGGTGAGGGGAGGACAGGCATAGAGACGGGGGTGACTTGGTCTGGAAATGGTGCCGACGGCGTCTCCACTGACACATCAGGCTCTTGCTGAGGCAACAGCGTGGCTTCTTCACTCGGGCGTATGGTGGGCTGTAATCTAATGCACAGGTAGACGGTGGGTTAGTGTGTGTACGTGTACGTGTTCACGTTCCGTGTTTACGTTCCGTGTTTACGGGTGTGTCCGTTTCATTTACTCAGCTGTGGATCCAGTGATTTCATTGGTTGTCGCTCTCTCCCGATCTACACCTCTTTCCATCTCCCTGCTCTCTTGCTCTCGTGGCGTCACCTCTTCTCTCACCACGTCGGCATCTCCTGTTAGAAAGGGTTAAAAAAAATTTAAAAAATAACTGTGCATGGATCTATCTCTTGTCTTTGGAGAAATTAGCTCCTTCTTTCTTAACTCACCTTCTAGAAATTCATCTGTTTGAGCCATGAGCTGGTCGAGCACATCCGACAACTGATCGACCAGTTCCGCGCCCTCAAACTACCAAGACGAAAAGAGGAATGCAAGTGAGGATCCGTAGGATTTGATACAAAAATGAACACGTCTTCACATGTGCTTCTTTGACAAGTATACCTCTGCAGCGGGGATAGTGGCAGGCTCCATCTCTCTGAGAGTGATGCTGTCTGGTGATGCAGTTATGCCTGAGAAAAATAATGGATCACATTGATAAAAAAAGACACTAAATGATTTCACAGCTGCACAATCTGTTGGAGCTGGTGGGAGAGGATACAGATAATCAAGCTGCAATTAAAGTGCTCTCTGCTGCTGAGTGAAGTGCAGTAGCACAACACATCCTGACATGGAGGCATCAGCCTTGGCCAATTAGGAGGATGTTGTTGACGGAAGCCTGCTCTGCCCTGACCTGCAAAGGCTTCTCCTCGCTCTGTATTTCTGTCAGGATTTGCACACAATCTCAGAATGTCATCTATTTCTGTGACTTGTTGGTATGTCTCTGTATTACTGCACACAGCCTGACATACTGTGCATCTCTGAACATTAATTATATGGCCTCCCATACATGACAAAATGAACACAGGGTCATGTATATTGTCTATTAATAAATGAAGATGCTTCAGTTCGTGTTGTAGTTGCACATCTACAGAAAGTCACTCTGTTAAAGCTGTCGTGGATAACTTATAAATTTAATGCAACGTCTGTTACATTGAAACCATTGTGAAATGGGTTCACTCAGTGCTGATCAGTTACACAGATCTCTCTCTTCAAATATTCTGTGTTTCTCAGTATTGGGGTGTTTAGATCGTGTGTTGCCCAGCGACATTCTGCCTGCTGCACACAGGAAGTGATTTGTTTTATGTCAAGACAGATGGAGGCTGTGATAGGAATGTAAGCTAATGGGTTGGAGTATAAAATAAAGAAAAGTATCATGAAGTAAATTGAACAGGTCTGATAGTATTTCATGTTCTTATTTATCATGATCATGTTTTATCTGGTACATATTGCGCCAGATAAAACATGTATATATATATATATAATTACTTCTATTTTTTTGTAATATGTGGAACTTTCTTTCTTGTAACTGTATATCCCTTAATCTGGCATGGGGCAACTGTGTGACCACACATTTTCCTCCAGGATTAATAAACTAACTATTCTGCAACAGAGTTTGTTTCCAGATGAAGGACACAGCATACAAATAATGTTACATTGTTTCTAGTCACAAAGACCAAACTGAGGCAGAATAATATCATTATCAACAACAAAAGTTATGCACTACAGCAATAACTTGTCATTATTTTATTAAATAATAAAATAATACTGTCGCAGACAACTGTAGACAATGGATGGCCTCATCATAGTTATCAACATAGTAAACTATTATCCTGTACATCTGAACAACAAATCACTTTATATTAACTTTGAATGACAACAATTATGCATTACATAGTTTATACAGTTTAAATAAACATAAAGAGAAAGTCAACAACAATCAAACAAAATTAGCTATGTTTTATTTGTAAAACTTTTTCTTTTAAGTAGCTATAGGAGTTATTTTTACTTCTACACATTTCTTTTTTTTTAACTGCTGCAATAAGCAGTGCTCCGAAGAGATCGGTATTATCATGTCATTACAGCAAATGATGTCATCCTACCGTTTTCTTGTGCCACAGAAGCACTCGGGCTGGTTATTTCAAGATGTTCAGGAAAGGCTTCCCTTGCATACGTCTCATCCATCTGAGAGACACGGTGCAGGAAAGTCAATTATTCTATGACAGAATTATGTTTACAGCTTTATCTCCACTTGCATATTTCTGCAAAGTTTTAGTTTTCTGTCATTATTTTAACGACACCTGCATCAGTGTAGTGGGACTCGGCATAACATCCTGCATGCTCATCACTCCAAATAAAGGGTCCTGAGCTCCTTCTGTCTCCGCCAGTAGAGACAGAGCGTCTGGGAGAATCAGAGTTTGTCTGATAGACAACAAGCGGAATCACAGTTAGTTTGTGTTTTCAAAAAGGCAGAATAAAAGGTTAAACACTTGAGCTCACCTGATGGGATCATCCATGTCAATATTCTGTGATGCCAGCCGTTTCAACAGCTGCCGCACGATGGCATGAGTTTCCTCTAGAAGAAACACAAAACCAGGGTCAAGAACCAGTACACTCTGCATGTTTTTCGAGCAGTGAAGTGATCATTTCTTACCCAGGAGAATAGCACACTGGCGGTGGAAAACCATGACGACACCATACTGGAGTTGTGAGGACAGGTAGAGTGAGAAGCGAGGATGTGGCAGACCAGGTCGAGGTGGTGGAACCCGCTCCAGCATGTACCGCATAAGATCATCACTGGACAGGACATTTGTTTCATTGTAATGTATTACTTATGAATTACCCAGTTATAACCTCGGAAAAAAAAAACAAAAAAAAAGGAACTTACCACGTGTTTTTGACATTCACTTTTAAGAAATCCCTGCGGGGAACTCGGATACCTTTTGTAGCAACCAGCCTGAAAAACAGTGGAACAGTGATTTGTTTCATATTTTATTTATCAGCCTACAAAAGCTACAGGGGGATAACATGTAAGAGACATTCCTGCAACTGCTATCAGCTGTCTGTTACCTTGGAGGGAGAAATCTCTCCTGTTCCTACAACTTATACTGAATCTGTCTGTAAATTGTTGACTATTGGAGACACGCAATCTTTGACATGCTGACCAACAGAAGGCCACTAAAGAAACACGGTGCTGTTTAAAAAATGCATAGAAAAAGGACAATCCAAGATCACCTCATTGCCACAATATTTACAGTATATGAATGTAGACTATTAACAAAAATTTAAATCTCCTTAAATTAACCTTAATCCCATTTGTTCATTTCAATGTCGACATTAAAATTTGAAAAAAAACAAAAAACGTTCTCATTACAAAGATTATGTGAAATAAATCGACAAAATAAATCTTATTTCACATTATTACCATTTAACTCGGTGATTTGCTGATAAAGAATGTGTTCATTTGGGCGAAAGAATCGACTAATTTCGCTGTTTTCTAGCACTTTTTATTCGCGTTAGAGCTTCACGTAGGTTAGCTTTCTTTCTTTTTTCTGTGTGAAGCTAAAGTGTCTGTTAAAAGGTGGAAAAGCGGAGTATCTTCATTTGCAGCCTATAGTTAAAATATGGAGCAATATAATTAAAAATAAAAAGGTTTAAAAAAATAATAATAAAAAGAAAAATATGATGAATATGCACACTTGACATAAAATCCCTCGGTATTGCTAAACGAGTGCGACACATTACATCATCTGTTAGCATTTGTATTAATTACAATGGTATTAGCAAGTTATTTAACTATTTTAAAGTTGTTTTAAGAGGTTATAAGTCATTCACTTGATAGTTTAAGATATATATATATTTTTACAGAAAAATAAATGAAGAAATAAAGTTAGCATCTCAGCGTCCTAACTTGAAGGCTAAAAACTAAACGATTTTAAAACGGGTCATATTAAATATCTACTCACCAGATTGTGGAGAAACATCCAGAATGACGGTTTAAAACCACGGGGTAGTAAAACATTTCCGCTAAATGCGGGAGAAAATCGATACCAAAGACTTTTAAATGATCGATATTATTCTCCAGCCGAGAACATTTGATCCAGTTTGTGATAGTTGAGACTGATGTGTCGGTGTGATTGATGTTACTGTGGACGCGCTGATTGGTCAGTCCCACCGTGACGTCACCACAAACAACTGAGATTCTGCTTTTTACCCTAGTTACACAGCTCAGTACTGCATTTGAGATTAGAAAATAGTTAGATCACTTAGACAACAAATATATACATCATTTGTATGAAAATTGAGTCATTAAAATGTAGAGTTTACATGGATGTCATCATGTGATATAAATATATGTATTTTTCATTATATTATAATAATATTCCTACAATAATTCACTTGGTTTAAACTGAAATCATCCCATTTATCATCTTTTTATGGCCTGTGTTGCTTCACAAAAGAGCAGACACTTTGGTTTGCTGAAGAAAACTGAATTTTATTCAGGGGTAAATATGAAATGGATAAGATGCATCTGAATGCATGGTGAAAAAAAAAAAAAAAACTAAAAGAAAAAAAACAAACTGTAATAAAATCAATACTTCAACTTTAAAAAAACAAAAAACAAATGCAGGATGAGGAGAGTAGCCCAGATCACAGGAGTCTTCCTCTGCACTCAGTGGATCCACAGCAGCAGAGCAGCACTTTACCCTCCACACTGCCCACCTCATAGTTGTAATCCCATGTCAGTTCTGTGCCGGCCCGGATCCGCCTACACAAGGACACACACACACACACACAAAAGAGAATTTACTTTTCCTGGGTACCACAATCTAAGCAACCATGACAACCTGAGGACACAACAGCATGAAATCAAATCAAACTGGAAAAGCAATCAGAGAGCGCAGACCTCCGCCAGGCAGCTAAAATACACCCTGCCGGCACACCTGGGTCAGACAGCGAGTGTTGTGTTAAATTTAATCACTTCCTGGTCCAATTGGGGACAAATCCGTCCCTGACTTTTCGAGTTATGTTGGTCACTAACAGACAGACAGACAAACAAACTCCGGCGAAAACATATACCTCCTTGGCGGAGGTCAATAAATATGTTCATTTCCTTCACCAATTTGTGTCTGGAGTGAGATTGCTTTCTTAAAAATGTCATGGGAACACTCAACACAAATGGACATGGCAGGTAAGTTCCACATCCATGAAGAATTATGGAGTTGGAGGACGACATGAGGAAGTGGCCTCATATAACAAGGATGAATGAATACAATGAATGAATAAATGTGGGGGCGATATAACCCAGTTTTAATTACACAACTATATCAACTGTCACTGCCTCAGAGCACCAACACCTTAATCATAGTTAGCTCCGTTTTTTTTAATCTGTGGCTGTTGATATTGACATTTTGTCGTTAAATAGCCACGCCTCTTTTTCCAGACTGGGTGTTTCATTTCCAACAAAATCAATAGAAGTGTCATAAGTGAAATGTTTTCTTGTTCCTCAAAGGAGTAAAAAGTTTGTTTGCGGCAACGTTTATAGCAACCCCTGCTGCATGAAGCTACCTAACCATGATTGAACTGAGACACTGGGCATGCCAAACTGGAAGTCCCTCACAAAAATAACGGTGGACTACTTTCTGCCAAACATAAGGTTCATAGACCTCTATGAAAATTGTGCAATCTGAGAGAAAATGACAAGTTTCAGCGACAGAAAGATTGCCTCGGCTGTTGAGTGTTTTGGCATTATGATAAGCCTTCCAAAAGCTCTATAACTTAAATCTACAGCAACCTGAATCAATATATATAGCTTGCAACTGTATAAAGTTTTTTTCTGGTTTAAAAGGTTGGCATCAATCTTCTGAGCCTGCTGATATTGGACAAGTTATAAGAAAACAGTGATGACAAATTAGCATTCAAAACTCACTTGCTGGCAAAGAATGCCACCCAGGGGAATCGCAAATCATGTGTGTCCACAAACACATTCTGGACAAAAAGGTTTGGACTACAGCTGTGCTGTAACGCAGAGAGCAGAGATTTCCAAGTTACACATCAATACACAATCCAGTCATTTCCCATTCAATGGGATCATATTTGCAGGGGATCCTTACATTGAGGTATCGTCCCAGGTTTCCCTCCAACTTGGCATCAATGATGTAGCAGGACTCCTCGCCATCGAAGAATTGTCGCGTGTTTTTGGGAGCGTTTGAGTCTCCACCTCCTCCACTCTGTCCTTGCTGCCCTGATTTTCCTCCCTGACGCCCATGACCTCCTCCACCTCCAGGTGCACCGGTCTTTACCATCATACCATGGCTGGTCTTCAGAGCGATGCCGCGAGTGGATTTAACCGCTACCTGCTTCTTGGTAACACCTGAGCCAGAAACATGAGAAAAACGGAAAAGATTTAAAGGTGAAATTGGGAAATACATTGTGGTCATTAGACCTGCAGCATAACTTCAACTATTGACCTGGGGTGACTTTTTCTTTCTCTTTGTTGTCATCAGATCCAGAGCTGATGGTCTGAACATCGTCACTGTCAGAGAGAGTCATCACATCCTGCTTCTTCCCCGTTTCTGGCTTCACTTGACTAGAAGAAACATGAAATAATCTTTAAACAAAAAGCTGATATTATTCATCACAAAACAAGAAATATTGTAAAAAAAAAAAAAAAAAAAAGAAGTACAACACACCCTTTGTTGTCTGCAGAGTCCTGTGATGGAAAACAGAACGGAAACATTATTCAAGAATATCAAAATAAAATCTCCTACAATAAAACATTAAACCACAGATATTTATGATAAGAGCCCTTGAGAGCTTAAAGATTCTACTTGTGAGACACTGCAAATTATCCTAAGAAGGCTGTGAACACAGAGCTCTGTTCCATGAAAGTCTCCCTTTAATGTCCTCTTCGCTCACCTTCTTCAGCCCCTGGCTCGTTAACCAGGAAGCTACTTTGCTTTTCCCCGTCTCCTCTGGCATAGATGGTGGCTTCTGTTCATTGGTTCCCTTGACTGATGCACTCAATCCATCTTTACTGTCTTGACTCCCTGTGGCAGAAAAATTAGGTGAACGTGAGAGGACTAAAACAAATATTGTCAAAAAACAAACCTGTCTTTGGAAAAGGAGAATGAATGCAGAAGAGACAATACAGCTTTTTAAAAGACTTTAAAAAGAAAAAGAAAAGATCAATCATTTTGCTTGGATAGGTATGTCAGAGAAAGACACAACTCTAAAAGCAAACCAAGGTCACCTAAAAGAGTGCACTTAAAATACTATTCTACGTTGCAATAAAGTGCATGTTAGCTGAACAAAAATAATCCCGAAATAAATGAATAATATTTCTGTATTGATAGGGAAAGCTCCAGAGCAGAACATCTATCGCCCCCCTGTGGACCTCTGAGTAATTACCAAAACACTGCAGTCCTGAGTTGACCTAGTTTTGAACCCTTGCCCCTCCTCAGTCATACATATGGCAGACAGACACACACAGTGAGAGAGAGTGTGAATGAATGAGTGAGTGAGTGAGGTCTACTTTGCAATAAAATAGTTTTTAGTTAAAATAAACACAACAGCTCCTGAATAGGTAAATGTTTTATAGGTGGTGGCTTTGTTTTACTAAATGGAAATGAATAACCCAGCAGTACAGACAGCCTCTGTTCTACTGGGATGTACTCCGGTGAAAGAAAAGTCTTTCATCCACTCCTAAAGCAGGAGTTTATCACCATTAACCTTTATCAAACACACATTTTACCACATAAAATCTTATATAAAAAATATGGATCATCTTGGACTGCTTTGAATAAAACCTCCCAGAGATTTCCCGGCAGGCTCACCTTCCTTATTGCTCTTGACCTGACCGCGCGTTGTGTAACTCCTCCACACAGAGCTGGAGTTGAAGTAGTTGTCCTTAACAAACGTGTCATCTGAACTGTCACTCTCATCTTCGCTCTTGGAGTCTTTGTCATCCCCGTCATTGCTGTTTTCTGATGAACTTGAGCTTTGGGCTGTGACAAAAAAAAAAAAAATCAAATACGTGTGAATTATCATGTGCAGAGGGAAGATAACATCCGACTGTCATGGTGCAAAAATCAACAACAAAAACAAAGAAGACTTTAAAGGATCTGCCAAGACTCACCCTTTGTGGGCTGTCGCGCTGCAGGATTAGATGGTGCTAAAGATGGTTTGACCTTCATCCTGGACACGTCCACGCCGCTTCCCTCACTGTCTGAACAGTGAGCCTCGCTCTCGTAGCCCTCCTTGAAGTTTTCCACACTCTCGATATGATCCAGATTGGCAAAATATTCATCGCCCATTTCTAGACCCTCTCTGTCTGCGAAATCATCAGTCAGGATTTTCCCTGGTACGTGAGAAAAAAAAAAGAGTGGGTTCACAAACTGCGTCTCTTGCACGCACAAACACATTTTCAATGGAGACGCACATCAGCTAAGAGGTTTCAGTAAATCTTTACTCAGGCCAAAGGCGGAGGTCAAACTGGAAGTTGTTCACAATAGAATAAACTTTGAACATCCAGTTTTTACCTTCTTCTTTTGACGACACACAACTCAAACAGCAATGCTGTGGTGAGGCACTGGTAAAATATTGATTTTATTTTTGATTTGATCATTTATGCATTTATGAATTCACAGAACTTGGAGCAACTTAATCTTTGACGGTCCCACGTTTTGTTTGCATAATAATAATGGATGCAACAGAAGCCCATGCAAGCACCTTGGTTACAAACATTTCTGGCGTTTTTCAAGTGTTTTTGGACACAGCATGTGAACAGAATCACTGAATAAAGTAATTTTCTGTCGCCTTAAATGAAACAATTGCTTTCCTCACCAGCATAAATGCAGACAAAAGAGCCCTTGGCCACATCATCCAGACATCGGATGCCCCAGCCTTTGTTTTGGGTCTTGAAGAGCTGTAGACGCACCTGCAGGCCATGCTGAACAAGCCGATTCGTGCACATCTCAGCACAACATTTGCACCGCTTATTACACTCGTAAATGCTGAAAGAGAAGATACAATAGGTGAAAATGAGTCATTAAACACTGTTACGTTTATACCGGGTCGAAAGAGGTGATGTTTGTGTTTAAATGTCTGACCCCGTAGGCAGGCACTCCTCTAATCGTTTGTATGAATATCCAGCATTCGTGTTGACCTGTGCCCCGGGTGTACAAGCTGTAGCCTGAAGGGTCAGCTGGTGGCAGGAGCATTTGGACCTGTGAAGAGACAAAGGCGAGACTTCAGAATATAATTACAGGAGGAAATCTGAAAAATGATGAGGTGTGAAGATTCACTGACTTGTCTCGACAGCCATCGGTGCAATCACACCCAACCAGGAAGTCTGCGCCGGTGTTGATGTACACTCCGTCTTCAGGGATACGTTCTTTACCTAGAGGAGAGCAGACAGACAGAGATAAAGTCTCTAAAGTCTGATTTACTACAATGTGATTGTTTTCATTTATTGTAACAAAACTGGAAAGACAACAAATCTATAATAGAATTCTAATGAATCGCTTTTTAATCATCATTTCAGTGTTCTTACTGTAGGCTACTTTAGGAGGTGGAGTGGAATCAATTTCATTGACACAGGATAGAGAAATGTCTTCTTTTCCACCAGTGATGTCTGGAATGTAATAAAATGGCCTCTGTGGCTGGAAGGGACGGTCCACGAGTACGTAGGGATCCAGACAGAACATCTCTAAGAATATAAAGTCACAGAATGTCTGGAAGAGGTAGTTTTGGATCTCTGACATGTTACGCAGACAAAGCCCACACGGCGCCTTGTAAATCACGTGGAAGAACATCTGGAATGTAGACATATAAAAGATAAGTTGTGGAATTTGGCATTCAGTGTTAATAACAAGAAAAGCTAGATTTCGTGCATATATTTTCCAGCCAGTGTTATTTTGTGTTCATGTGTACCTTGCGGTTTACTTTGCGTCGTCCTATCATTCTTCTGAAGTCGTACAGTAAAGGCATGAGGAGCGGGTTCTTTCCACTGTGCATGTCTGATTTCGGAGGCCGGATACGTTTCAGACAGGCAGGCTGACACGAATGGGCCATGTAGAAGATGCGATCTGTCGGGGCCCGATACGAGGGCTGTATTGGGATGGAGGCCATCACATGGGTCAAAGGAGGAGGTGCAGGGGCCAGAGCCGGCTGCGGTCTCTGATACGATTGTGTGAAAGTAATCGGGGGATTCAACGTTCTTCCACTACGAATTGAGGAACACAAGACAAAGAGAGACATCACGTCTAAGAAGGCAACACATTTTATGTATTTGTATAAGCTGCAGGTTTATTATCTCATACAATAAGGTGTACTCACCCAGGCAGGCTGGTAGGACTGGACGAAAGAGACTGCAGAATTTTGGAAGCATGTGTGCCTCCCACCCCAGGGACAAATGGAGAAGTACTCTTCTTTGCCATCTGATGTTTATTGCTTAAAGACAACAAGAGGAGAAACACATTTAATATCTGAGGTCTCCACTTATGTCTGATCAAATCACCACATCGTACAGCTGCACATATCAATATTCACTATATCCACATGTTAAAGGCTTGTTGTGCAGCACGAATGTTGTCATCAAAGCCCACAGAGCCTCATAACTTGACCATGGGTTTTTCCTCATTTCTGAATTTAAGACAATTTAACAGTAAATTTAGTCTAAATGAAAGTTGACAGAGTTAAACGTTCTTCCCAAATTTATATGGGCACAACTTCATACATAAGTTAATATAGACTTTATATATTATTTTAAAAATGTAAGATGCAAAAAAAGTGAATATCTTCAATATCTGATAATATTGACATCAAATTTAAAATGGTAGCATTTGTCAGTTAAAAAATGAAACATTCTCTCCAGTCTTGAATTTAGGAAGGGTCAGTTTTGAGACATTTTTTGAACACTGAAGATGAAACTTTAACTTAGCCAAGAGAAAATATTACTTAAAGAAAGCATTTAAAACCTTTAAATAAAGCATAGCATCACTCACTCAACACGTGGAGGCAGAGGGGTGTGCTGGGTTTGTGGGATTTGCTGGATTTGCTGGATTTGCTGGGTTTGCTGGGTTTGCTGGATTTGTTGGATTTGTTGGATTTGTTGGATTTGTTGGATTAGTTGGATTTGTTGGATTGGCTGGGTTTGTTGGATTGGCTGGGTTTGTTGGATTGGCTGGGTTGGTGGGGTTTGCTGGGTTTGTTGGGCTTGTGGACGCTGCAGCAGCTGCAACTGCTGCAACTGCTGCTGCTGCTGCTGCTGCTGCTGCTGTTGTTGTTGTTGCTGTTGCTGTTGTTGCTGTTGCTGTTGTTGTTGCTGTTGTTGTTGTTGTTGTTGCTGTTGCTGTTGCTGTTGTTGTTGGGGTATTGGTGAAGCTGGACTCAGTGAAGCTGGCGGTGATTTGACAGGAGAGGCTCCAATGAGTCCATCACTGGTGTACTGAACCACTGGGCCTTTACTCCTCAAAGCTCCTGGAAATTAATAGAAAGTAAGGATGCAAAAATGAAATGACTTTAAACATTCTATTAACAACAGGCCTCTTGGATAAATGTTCATCATAAGGTCACTTAGTGACCCCAGCAACTTAAAAACAAATTAACCATGCAAATTGTGTGTGTTACCCATATTAGGACGTGTTCTCTGCTGGCCAGCCAGCTTCTTTTCATGAGTGTTGGCTGTGGTCATCTTCAGGTTGAACATTGGCTCTAACCTGGTGGACCCTCTATAGATCCACTCACTCCTCTTATCATCCTAATCAAACAATAAATTGATTGAATAAGATTATGGCCACAAACGGTTACAACAACAAAATCAAAACAAAACGATTATTACAAAACGGGGGCTTTTATTCTGAAAATAACACTGGGGTAACATGTAACTGTGTCTGACTTCCTGTCAGTGTAAATGTATATACACCATAATTTACATTGTACTTAATAATTTAAGTAAGTAACCTTGTGAAAGTAAATTCACATGAACAATTTCATGTTCAAAGCCACTTTTTAAATTCCATTTGTTTCAAGTTCAAGTCAAAGAATAATCATTTAAAATAACTGCGATTTCAATTTTGACCCAACTAATCGTGGTTATTATTTTTCCCATAATCGAGAAACTAGAAAGTAGTCTTTAAACTAATTAAACACAACATATATAAAACATTTTCAGTGCTAGTGAAAAGTAAAGTAGCAGAGTAATGTCAATTAAGAGTGTAAAGTAAGTGAATCCCTGGACTTAGCAGCTGATTGACAATAATAACCTCAACTAAGTGCTTCTGGTAGCAGTGTATTAGATCTGTACACTGTTCTGGAGGAATTTCCTGGATTCTTCCTGAGAGAACTTCTTCAGGTCTCCCATGATTGTTGTCTGATGTGAAAAGCTCCTTTGAAGTAATTCCACAGCATCTATATCAGGTTAAGGTCTGACTGGGTCACTCAATAGGGCTGCAATTACTAAATTAATTGTGAGCTAGTGGCTCACTTAGCTTTGTCCACCACTACTGTGCGCGTATCGAATAAAAACACGGATGCTTTGAATAGTGTGCTTTAGAATGTGTCTGAATAACAGATCGCATTTTAAGGCAAATTCGTGCAGAAAACAGGAAAATCAAATGGGTTCACTTACATGTTCTTGTCAACTACATGTAAATGCTGGTGATTAACACATTCTTATCAAATATCAGTGTTGTTGAAAAAACGAATTCTGACACAGACATACCAGGAAGAGGATCTTGACCAAGCTGCCATCAACGTCCTCCACTTTACTCTTCCACCACGTTCCCTCCCACTCCGTCTTGATTATCTGGTTGACCTTTAGGAGCACCATCGGCCTGCTGGGATAGTCGGTGATGTACTCGTCGATGAAATCGCGACACGACGCGTCCTCTATGTCTTCCCAAGTACGCTTTACTGCAAAAACACAAAAATGACCTCATCCTTTACTGATCAGCTTACCAGAAACTGAAATTTACTAATAAACTAAATATAATATAAAGTGCAGTACTAATTATTGTGTTTTAAGTGTTATGAGAAGGTTGGAGAAGAGAAAATGGGCACTCACACGGTCGGCAGACAGGGTAGAGCTCAGGTAATGTCACATATGAAGCATAGCCATCATCGAAGAATATCATAAACCTAAAAACACATAAAAAGATATATAAGTAGAGTCAAATCAATTTGCTTGTGAGTCATTTTTAGTGTGAACACAATTTTTTAGGTTTATAAAAGTAAATGACATTTTAATAATGTCCACCTACCTCATACGGTTCTTATTGTTGGGCATCTCTGCCACTATTCCAGCATAGAGCCACACCAGATTGCCATCCTTGTACTTAGCGACCACACGGGCTCCAACATACAAACTCTCCAGTGTGGGATTATAGTCAAAAGCCACATGATTTCCAGACAGCAGACTCTTTCCTTTGTCAAACTTCACCTTATATTTAAATAAACCATTTCCTGAATAAGGACAGAAAAAGAGCAGTTTTCAGTGACAGAAAAGAGACATTTGAAACTATGTTCAGCTAATACAAATGAAAGAATCTGGCTCTATATTAAATGCCTAACATCATTTTAAAGGATGACGTATTAGTCACAGACCGATGGGGTTGATCGCGACGAGGGTGCCTTTGTGCCACGTCTTGGTGCGTTTCTTTCCCAGAATGTTCATCCCAATGCGAAGCTCATCCTCCACTACGTTTGGCTTGGGTTGGCTCATGGATTGAGAAGCAACCTGTGATACGAACACTGCTGGCACTGAACCCTGAACACCTGCAGGGAGGACAAGCCACACACACTTTTTTTTACTATTAAATATAAAATTCTTCCATACGAGTCTAGTGTACATGATGGGTTTGTGTGTGCTGACCTGACTGAGACAGAAGCTGTCCAGGAGGTCGGAGCAAAGAGGTCCCCCCCAGTGCTGGCTTGGTAACTATTTGAACCAACTTCTGCACTTGCTGAGTGGTTTTCTGCAAAGCTGCAGACGTTTCTTTTATCTGACAGAATAAACAAACATCATCGTCAGCATAAAGTGGCATGTATGATGTCAAACCCATTATATTCAGTAAACTGTAGCATTGTCCCGTCAACATGTTTACCAACTAGATTATAACAATATAACATTAAGGAAACAAGACTTTATCTAATCCCTGGTGATTGTTAACATAAGAATATATACTTCACAATTTCTCACCTCCCTTTTTTTGCTTTAATTTAAACAAATTGATTGTATTGATCTTACAAACATATACATTTTTTTCTATTTATTACAATTCATTGGTCTTTAAATGTTTATATTCTTGGGTAAAGATAATGTAACAAAACAAAGTGAAACCCATTCTCAATTAATCTGATTTTTAAATGCATATAAAAATATACATAATTTTATCGTAATTGCTCAAATCAGTTCATTCAACCATTGGTACATAGCATTGTTCCTGCTGTTATTTGTTAATTTAATATAAAAAGCTTTGTAAACTTTTAAAATGTTAAGTACAGAGCAGAGCTTCTGAGGAAAAATGCAAAAAAATCAAGCATCAGAACAGACACATAGAAACGAAGTGGGCATACAGATCCATATCATAGTTTTCTCTCGTTCTCACCATTGCATCTTTCACAGGAGTCAAAGGCTTCTTTGGAGGAACCACTTAAACATTGTAAAGAAACAAAGAGAAATGAATATCAAGTAACAGCGAATGATAACTGCTGTTCTCTTAGGAAAAACTGCACGACTTACAACAGCCGACAGCAATGACATCGTCATCGTCGTCGTCGTCTATTTCTATGACCTCGGAGGACAACAACCCTCCTCCGCCCCCCTCATCCTCCGAGCTGCTCTCCCGGTAAACAAGACCGCTCCTATAGTAGGTTGCCTTCACCATCATCTCACATTCCAATAAAGACCTGAGGAAGACGAGAAACAAGAAAGAGTGTCAGACAATAACACTTTTCAACCAGATCAGCCATATGCAAACGCCTGTCATACATACAACAGAAATACTCTTATGTGCTATTAGTTAGTTGCTAAAGTCCACACACCAATGTGTCCTTGGGTAAGACAAGTTGCCCCTGACATATATGTCAGCAGTATACAACACTTGTTAGTCACTAAGGATAAACGCATCTGCCAAACAAATACATGTAATTATGTGAGCTTAAAACAATGGAACAATTGTTTAAGTCATCATCAAATAATAATTTTGTACAAGTGCAACCTATTACAATTCTAACATTGATCATTTTGTCTATAAAATATAAGAAAATGAAAAGGCAAGGCCTGTTATTATGAGTTGACCTGTTATGTAAATGTCTGTTACCTCTTAATTATCTATTCTGTCAGCTGACTAATTGATTCATTACATATATTTCCCATAGCGGTAATCATGTTAACATCTAGAAGAGTGAAATCTGATGATAAGCATGATGCTAATTGAACAGAAGTTGATCTGCTCTGCAGTGGATATGCTCCCTGATATATTTGCATTGCTTGTGTTGATTCAATAGCTGGTTTCAATGACTTAACGCTTGGGGGTAACAGTCGGGATCACCCGTGAATGTTAAGAACAATGAGTCAATAAATGGCACATGACAAACCAAAAAATATTGGGTCTTGTCTGATTTATTTGATTTCATTAAGACTATAATCTAGGTTTGCATTAAGATGTACTCTTATCATTATTAATAACTTCCATCAACCATTTAAGTCTTCTTCAATTCCATAATTATTCAGATTTAGTGAACAAATTAGAGGCAAATTTCTTGACAGCATATTTTATCGATCTATAAATAAAACTAACACCCGTCTGACTGTTAACGGTTCGCCTTTTCAACAATGGTAGGTGACTTACTAAGGGCACCAGTTTGTGCAATGTCTACTTTGGCGCTGTTTGAATAAGAAACGCAAGGGAGCGTTAATTGCATATCTGTCAAACAGATACAGGTACAACACTAGTTAAGAAAAAAGTATCCTAATTTCAGGACACACTGTGAATCCTTAACAAATAAAAGGACCAAATATTAGTTATAGACCTATATAAAACAGCTTAAGGCTGAAAATATAATCCACTTAGAAGGGATGCATGATATTGGACTTTTTGTTGCTATGCCAACATATTGGGAGTTCTTGGGCCGAAAGCCGATATAGACATATAGTTGTTTTTCCAGGGTTCATTAGGTATCTTCTGTTGTGAAATTAGGATAATATTTTGCACACTCAAGTCACATCGGATGAAGATATAAATAAATTATTCAACACAGAAAATAATAGTTGGAAAGGGCACCAGCATAGAAGTCAAGGAGGTAGCAGCCTACAGTTTTAGTCATTAGTTATATCATGGGATCTTGGTATGCTTACCGATATCTGATAAAAACCAATATCGACCAACACAAATATCATGACAATAACATCACGCATCCGCTTAGTAAATGAAAGATAATCAGGTTGATTCCAACTCACTGTTTAGCATCCTTGAGCAGTGTATCTGTCATCGCCGCCTCCTTCTCTTTCTGCTCCACCAACTCCTTCAGCTCTGTGAGCTGAGCCTTTTTGTTCTGTACGATCTCACTCTTCTCCACGGTCTCCTCAATCCACTTCTTCAGCTCCTCCAAAGAAACACCCAACTCCTCCTCCAGGCTGGAGTCCCAGTCCTCCACCTCCATCCTGGGGTGAAATGGACAGCAGATATGTTCACATCATTTTAAACATGTACACAAAGATTTTGTCTCAACGACAGCCTTGAAAATGGAATGATCATAACAAAACCACCAAGATCACACTGAAACACAATGACTTTTCTTTAAACATTATAGTGAAAACTGTGAAATTCATGAAACCTTGTACAATCCTACAGCTCTACTTTTCAAATACTTCCTTTACTTCAATCTGGAACACAAGCAAAATATAAAATACATAATGAAAACTACAGTGTTATGTCATTGCGTTTATACTTGTCAGCGATTGTAATATTATAGCCAGTGGTTTAATTTTCAAGTGTTTCCTTTCCCTGTGCCGAAGCCTGCATCTATGGAAAACCTATTTGTCAAATGTTAATATGAGCACTTTGGATCAATAGACATATTATATGTGTTTGCAAGCAATGCAGTATTATATACATGTAGTACACCTATGTTCTCATATGTACTTTAGCAATATTGCTATTGAAGAAAATGTATGTAACAATAATTAGTGCTGTTTGATTCATTCACTGAAACCTGGGTTTTCAACTCTGATATTTACCAATATATATGGTACTAAATATGTTCTGAATGAGATGGAAGTGGATAATTACTACACAGAATCAAAAATTGATTGCAAGAAAGTGAAAACAAAACAGCAATTTGTGAAAATTGAAATCTCTTCATTGGGGTAAGCTCCTTTTTTTTATCCATTTTGATTACTCTAAAGTATACAACAACAACCACTGTGTATACTCAAATGTGCAAATGTCCAACAGGCTTAGTCCAGTACAACAGAGCTGCGATAAAATCAATCTTTATGAAGGTAAACATAGGACTGAAGCTTTGCTAAGACATCACATCTCAAATCTAATCCTAATCCTTTTTAAGTGACAGTAGGTTACATAATGAAAACACCTATTTCTATAATGCAATACAATTCATAACTTTAAATCACAATCATCACCCTCTATATGAATGTGCAACTGCTCTTACACATCTATTAAACAATGTTAACAAAAAGTAAACATTAGAACACTCATAATGACAGCAGGAATACTTGATGGACAGTTTTATTACACTGTTTCTGATGTTTTGGGATTCACATGTTTGCAAAACCCAGCGAGAGACACACCTCATCTCCACAGATCTCCTACAATCACATGTGTGTGATGACATAAACATATGAGCCTCTGTGGATGATGAAGCACTGGATCACAGCATTCACAACATCAATATAAAACTTCTGAGATTATCTAGTGTGTGGAGATGAAGCTGGGCTGCAAGGTGAAACCTGCAGGGTGAGACCTGCACCAGGTCACAAGGCTGCAAAATGTGGACAACAAACAGACTAAACCATGTAATGTCCAGAAACTATTAAATGTATTGCCATTGCCAGGTATAGTCTGGAAAAATCCATTGCTAACTACCAAGATTGGAACCAAAATCTAGTTTAGATACCATTTAATGTTTCGGGAAGAATATTAAACCTAATACACCACATTGTAACAGCGAAATAAGACGCATTTGTGGTAAATATGGTTTAAAAAACAAACAAACACAACAACAAATAAACTGAGGTTTGTATTTGTTGAGACCGTGCTGGCATGTTAGCCTAGCATTAGCATGCACAATGTCTCATCTACTGACAAAGTGATGCAGGAATCTGAAGGGGAAAACAAACCCGGGTAATGATCTAGACTTTATCTCAAAAACAAACCAGACCACTGAAGTCCATTTACCAACAGCACGCATCACTCACCCTTCGCTACTTTCCATGTTGTCGCTCGCAAATATATGCTTAGCAGTAGCTAGCAAATGCTACCAGCTAGCTGCAGCGAGAGGGGCGCGTGATTTGCTGTACGGTGTATTCGAAATAGGCGGTGTTATGTTACACTGTTGTTCCGCCCAGCGGGGTTATCCAGGTTTTAAATAAAAAATGCTCATATGTGCCCGGTGCACAGTATTCTGTTTTATTGTTTTTGACGGATAATAATGGTCCGAGCGCGAACTCTAGGAGCCGAAATGTTATGATGAATATTATTATTATTGTTGTTGTTGTTGTTGTTGTTGTTATTGTCGTTTTTCCTTCTTCTTCCCCCCAAACAATAATGTTTGACAACTTGAACGTGCAAAAACTTTGCCCCAAATTTAGAAACTTGAAGTACATTCAACTCTTTTCTATATTTTTTTGAAATATTTATCTTATCAATTGTTCCTCATAGAAAATCCACTGAGACAGACATTGTGCACTGTCCCAAAATTCCCTATGCTAACAATTACAACAACCCTGATGAAAAGCTTCAGCCTCAGTCAGCCATTTTGAATTTATTGGTCAATTTTACGTGTGGCCCTGTGATGGACTGGCAACCTGTCCACAGTGTACCCTCCACCCTATGTCAGCTGGGATTGGACATTTCAATAGTTTGCCATCTTCTGCCATTTGCTGTCCTCTAAATCCATAGATATTGATTTCTCGCCTTTTCATAATATTCAAATTGTATGTTCCTTAAAAATGAAAAGAATTAATTACCTGATGTGTTATATTTTTTGGGTTTTGGGGCCACGGCAGTCCCGTTGCGACAAGGCAGACAAACCAGGCAATTGCTTGGGGCCCCGAGTTGACCTGGGGCCCCGAGACAACGACTGGTTATGAGTAAAATGCAAGATAGGTGATCTCTGCAGCCGGCAAGATTGGTGATCTCTGCAGCCGGCAAAATACAAAACCTCAGCAGTCATCATGAAGCGGAATTATGCATCGGGAAGCCAGAAAAGAAAGACGAGAAAGGAAGAGGAGGATAAGCGTAAAAAGAAAAGACAGTCTCTATATGAAGTTTCCAGAGGAAACTCAGTATACATGTCCATTTTGCTTGGGGCCCCCAAATTCCTTCAAACGGCCCTGGGCCACGGTATTGGTACGGTTTCGATATCTTAATATAAAATTGCTCAGACTAGCTAAGGCAACATTGCATCGTAAAAATAATGAATAGCACAGATATAATCACACCACAAACCACAAAATGTGTCCCACAAGCACTGCAAGAAAGAAGTGAGAGGCCTCATTACATCACATTACGTGTCATTTAATGTAAATAAAGGTTCATTCAATGATGTGTTCAGCTTTAATTTGTTTAATAATCTTACCTTTTTGTTGTTGTTGTTGTTGTTGCTGTTGTCTAACAGTTTTAATGACTTCTCCCTGAGAGCCGCTGCTGTGGAAGATGATTGATGGAGCACTGATAATTAAAACCTTCGTCACTCTGCTGATGAATTACCGGCACACACTATGCAGTTTTATTTGATTTACACTTAGTCTTAAAAAGTCATGTGGAAGAAGCTTCAGTGTAACTTCATGCTGTCAACATGTGGTAAACTGACAATGACTCTGCTCTTCTGCTGACTCCTGAAGCTAACGTTTAACCTGGTTTGTGAATTAATGTCATGAGTTTCATGAGGAGACTCTTGAGATAAATGTGGCAACATGAGAGACAATAAGATGCCTGTGTGTTTGTGCTGAAGATTGTCCCGGGTCTGTGTTGTAAAGGGTCTGCAGCTTGTCAGAAGTCCATGTCTCCAATTCATTTCTTGCACAATAACGTGCAAATGGATCGTTAATGCTTCAAAACATTTCATGATGTAACGGGAGGACAGGAAAATGGACCATCTGCTTTGTGTTGTAGTTCAAACAACTGAAAACATGCAAACATTTAACGCTCTATTATTGTGGAATATTTTTCATTTTACTTTGCAAACATTTGCATTTTGTTTAAAGATTTCAAACAAAATTGCAAGACAATATCCAGTCGATGCACATGCCAACAATGATATTTCAATGACAATTATCCTGCAACCTCAGGACCCATTTATTCAATTTGAAACCGTGGATGCCTCACTTTTCTAGTCGTACTTACATCATTTGAAGTCGTAGACAGCTTTTTCTTGTGCAAAATGTAAGTTGGCAAGAAACGAAATAAAAGTTAAAATCAAACCCACCACGCTGACTCAGGCACACAAAAAAAAGCCTCAAATATTTAGGGGGGTGTGGGTGATCTCTGTGGTGAGATGGAATGGCATTCTGTTTTGTAGAGGCCTTTAAAAAATAAAAATAAAAAAACAGTTAAGGTCCCTGGTGTCCATTAGTCCTCCATTTGCTCCTCTTCCTGGTATGTAGAGACAGAGACAGCACTGTAAGGGTCCAGCACCATCTGAGCACAGCGGACAATGGTCACCAGCAAGAAAAAGCAGAGGATGAAGAAGAAAAAGAACGCAAAACCGAGGTCCACATCCACATCGAGTCTGGCCACAGGGACGGCCGGAGGGTCCATGCTGGCAAATCTGCAAAATCCAAGGAAACGTCGTCACTGTGTTGTCTTCCGTGTTCCTTAACAAAATAATTCCAACGTGCACTCATCCGTGCGACCTGTCGAGATGATCCGATGAAGTCCTCAGACAACCGGTCTCACCGCTGCACTTTCTACACGACAATCCCACACTGAACTCAACAACCCAGTCCTCCAAGTCCATGTCTCCTTCCCTAATTGCTGCACTGACACCTCCTGTTCTCCTCCAAGAGATAAGAAGTACTGACGGACACACAGAGTCCTGTTTGGCACCTGTATTGTGCATAAATAGTTAACAAGTATGGTAAGGAACAGCTCTGTTCCTCAGAATAAAACACTCGGACATCTCTTTGGCCCTTGAAGAGGTGAGGCCTCCACAGGAGATGACACCTGAACAAGAGTCACTGGATCCCTGGTCAGTGTGAGGTTCAGATACACGTCATACAAAATTCTTTGTCCATTATGAGCAAATTAATTCACTTTACGGTTTTTACTTAAGCACAAATGAAAAAAGGTTTTCATTGCGTCATGACACCTGGAAAGAATGAGTGCACAGTGGTCGAGATGCAGGAAAAAAGAAGAGGTTGAAGAAGAGAAAGAGGATATGACGCCTTAGTGGCAATCCACTTAAGAGGGGTTGAAAACCGATCCTGACCAAAAAAATGCAGATTGCTCGTATTCTGACGCCACTGACACCAGTTAAGAGTAAAGAGGCTATGCAAATGATAATGGATCAGGACAAAATGCTGGAAGGAACGTGAATGTGTTGAAATCACACCGGCAACAATATACAATAAGACGTCACTCAAGTGGCACAATTAAAAAAAAAAAAAAGAAGGCAGTAAACATGTCTTAGAGCAGTGTCAGCATTAATTCTGTTTTTCACCCCCCGGCTGTGAAAGAGAGCAGACAAGGACAACAGTGGAAACTGATCCCAGCAGAAAGAAACCCACAGATCTCTTCTTGCGCCTTTAACCAATTTGCAGAAAGAGGACAGAAAACGGATACAGGCCAATCACAACAACAGTGGCTTCTGTTTCTTCACCACTTTACATAAAATGATTTCAAGTGAAGACATGAACGGAGGCAAACAGGAAACAGATCAAATCAATGTGATTCTGGAATATCTCTCTCTCTCTCTCTATATATATATATACGTATATACATATATGTATATGTGTATATGTGTATATGTATATGTATATATGTGTAAATGTATATGTATATATATACATATAAGTATATATATATACGCATATATATATATACATATTTATATACATATACGCATATATATATATATACATATACGTATATATATATATATATATATATATATACACATATACGTATATATACACATATATACACATATACATACACATATATACACATATACACACATATACATACACATATATACATATACATACATATATACACTCATATATAGTAGAGACACATATATACATATACACACATATATATAGTATATACACATACATATATAAACATATACATATATACACATATATACTTAAACATACATATATACATATATACACACATATACATATACACACATATATAGTATATAAACATATACATATATACACATATATACATATACATAGATATTTAGATAAGATATACATAAATATATAGATCTATGTCAGGATAAAATAACATTAGTTTAAATCAGAATCCAACTCCTTAATTTCTGACAATATAACAATTTAATACAAAAACCAAACATTCTCTCATTTGACAGTTCATATACAGTATATTTATATATTTGTGTTTAATGAGTGATTAAAGTTCACATCATCGGAAAAGAAAAAAAAAAAAAACCTGGATACAGAGTAACCAAAAAAAGGCGTTCAGCAACAACAAAGACAACAGTCACCAACATCCTTTTAAAGATTAAAAACTGGGGTTTACATAGTTACAGAATGTGTCATTTAAGTGTGCAGGCGTTACACACAAAGTATACAACTCTGTAACACAAAGGGGTCAAATATAACTAATTACACACACTGACGTAGAAGCCTTATCTTGCATCACACACAACATTCTAAAGAACAAATTTACCAAAAATCTGACTGTAAAACACAGATGGCTGGATCTCGATGGTAAAAATGTAGTCATAGTCCAAATGTTTGTCAGTAAAAGAGGACAAAAGAACGCAGCTTTAGGAAAATCTCAGACACAGATTGTCTTGCTTTGTGATTATTCCATTTCAATCCTGAATACCCTGATCAATCCATGGATAAGATACAGCTCAGAAGAAAAGTGGGCAATGGAGATCAAGTGATCATGAAAAGTTTTGAAATGACAAAAAAGAGGGTAATATTTCAATGAAAACAAAACATTGCCATCACATCTCTGCAATTCAAAATAATATTAATGAAGGAAAACAGTTATGACAACAATAAAGAATGGCTTTAAAAGTACACAATTCCTGCTTGTTAATTATTGCTATGTGATTTACTTTTTTTTATATTTCTTTTACAAAAGGAATACAAAAGGCCCATACCTGGTACAGGTGAATGCAGGATGATAGAAACAAGTCAGAAAACCCCATGATCGTATGAAAGAAAGGTGATAATGATACTGTGGGCATCCATTTAACATACATACACAGTGCACACACATGCATAGTGTATGTATGCATGTACGTAAGCAAGGAAATACATAGTATAATTTCTAGCGGGCACCAAGACCAACAGTATGAAACCACTGTAACACTGTCCGTTTTATTAAAGAACATTATTCCAGAAAGAAAAAACACGTCCCTTTCGAGAACAAATTAAATTATTAAAATTTGAAGCCACCAATGTACAAAGATAAACACACTTTTGTACATTATAAATCTACACATGTTAAAAGCGCTCCGTTAAAGCAGTGCCGACGTGCAGAGACATGCTGTGGGTTTAAAAACCGAGTGAGGTGAGCACAGAAAGTGGTGTTTTGCATGCCACAGCTGAAATGTTCTTTTCAAATCACCAAAGCTGTATATCCCTGCAATTTCCTGAGAGTTTTAATCAATGATTGGATTGATTAGTCTACACGCTAAAGGATAAAACAGCTAAATACACTCTTCATCAATGCCTGAGTAGATTAGAACAAAAGGCCTTTGTTTGTGCGTGTGTGTTTACTTCCTGTTTGTCAGAACTCGAGTGTGTGTCATTGTGCACTCTATCCAAAAAAACAGTTTTGTGATTGTGCGCTTTTATAAATTTATATATATTTATATATGTATATATCACATATCTACAACATGGGCTGTTGGGCTTTGGGCAGTGCTAGCTCTTATAATGGCTGGAATATTGTTAAAATAAATTCCTTTATGTCAGTAGCAAATCCTTGATTTTCCTCTCCTAAATATCTGCTCTCAGATAAATCCCCCCCCATCTTCAGTTGGCTTGTGGCAGTGCAGTGTAAGCCATGCAAAGCAAGGGAAGAGTGCTACTCCCAGGAGCAGGAAGAAAACAGGTTAACAAGAGCGAAATATAAGAAAAGTGACGGCAGAAGACTAAGGGATGGACCAGCATAAGAAGCATTGACCAGGTCACTCATTAAAGGAAGGGTACATCGGAATCTCAAAGTCATCGCTGCTGAAGTTGGCAGGCTGGTCCAACATAGACAACACATCCTGAAACAGATAACGGAGACAAAGATTTATTTTAAGTAACAAGAGAAAAGGAAGATTAAAGTGAACGGGAAGCTCACGTGTGACTCACAGGAAACATGTCTTGCTGGTTGCCCTGAGCGTGAGGATGCTGCTCTGCGTTACTCTGCGAGTGTTGCTGGCCTTGCCACTGTGGCCACACTGCCTCTGCTGCTCGAGACGGGAACTGAGCCCCAGACTGGGAGCCATCTGCAACAGAGAACACAATGGTAAGATGCTGTGTGCATATAAATTATGTGATAACACGCACACACAACCCACCATAGCCGTTCGTGTTGAGGCTGGCACGAGCGTTCATTTGCGGGTAGTCGGCGCCACTGGTGGTGGTGGGAGCAGCACCTGTGGGCATCTGGCCAAAAGAGCTTGAAGAGCCTCCTCCAAATCCTCCCATGGGGACAAACGGAGGAGACATGGTCTTTGCTGCCTGGGGAGCCACCTGCTGGTTCGGGTTGAAAGAAAGGGTAAATGGTCTGTATCTATATAGCACGATTCACTCAGTGCTGCTTTACACTACAGATTTGTCTTTCATACACTCACTCATACATTCATACAACGTATGCAGCGCCTTTCTATCGCACGTCTTTCATACCCGTTCATATGCGGCCGGCACAGCCTTCAGGAGCAACTTGGGGTCATGTGTAGCACACGCATATGATGGCATCATAGGTATATACTTTTTTTTTTTTTCACAAATTAGACCATGTGCCCCATTGCATCGGTTTACCTGGTTATTAAATTGTGGTCTCACTCCAACTGCAGTTCCTGGCCATGCTCCTGTCGGTCCTACATGGAGGGGGCTGACGGTGTTGGAGGGGGTAACGGACTGTGGGGCTCCATTCTGACGAGACATCTGAGCCAGCATCTGTCCTGCTGACTGGGCTGGCTGAGCCATCTGTGGAGTCATATTGACTGGCCTGCAGAGGAGAGTGATTTGAGTGTTAAGGCCACATTATACTTCTCCGACTGCGTTATGCGTTATCAGACAGCGTCACCACGGAGACGCCTCGAGCCTTCAAACTTCTGCGTCGTGGTGACGGATACGCGATGCAATTTCCCGCCCGACCAGTGGGGGTCGCTACGCAAGGTTGTTGTGCTTCTGGCTACAGTGAGCAATGGCGTCCGAGAGAGAAAGAGAGAGAAAGACTGTTGTTGTTGAAACAGTGGCCGTTTCTCACTTTTCTGTGTCACGGAACACAGTTTTAAGATAATTTGAGGCCAGAAATTGGCCATTTAGAGTCTAAACATGTGCTGTGTGTGTTAAGATATGACGTATTTATAGTTTGGCAGCGACGTTGTCGGCGGTGATCAGCTCCACCTCTGTGGACGCTCGGTGCGCACTGTGAGCCGGCACAGAGCAGCTTAACTCGGCCTGTCCTGAGGACCAATCGCAGCTCTTGCCGTCTCCGTTGTCCCTTGACGGAGTGACGGACACTTAAAAATATTTTGCGCAGTCGGAGACAACGCAGAGGCTCTTCGACAGGCTCTGCGTCGATGCAGAGTGCTCTGCGTCAAGTATAAATTGGGCTTTACTTGGTTGAAGATTAAAAACTGACACCATTATCCAGCATTTGAGCAACTGTTTTTGAAATGGCCATAAAAACCCTTTCCTTCTTAAGCAGTAAGAAAAATGAATGAAAGCGTAATAGCTACTGGAAACATATTGTACATGCTTTAAATTATATTTTGCATGAACAATAATAAAAGCAGCATCTGCGCCCACTTAAACATGTGGGAAACCTTCCTTTCCCCCGAAACTCTACATGAGGGAAAACTTCAGGGTAGATTTTTCCATGCTGGTACAAGTCAACCAATATCACACAAGACTGTGCCGTTGTCTGCTGTGATTTGACAAGCAAAACCCATTTAACAAACCAGGTAGCAGGTTAGAATGTATTGTAGTTTATAAGTTCACACTATAGCCAGGAGTCACTGTGAACGGTGATATAAATGACAGTGGATAATAAAGCCAGTGTCTTTCCGGATTTCAATGTGTTATCTCAGGGTAACAGCACAACCTAATTAAGTCAGATCTTAAGATCACAAGCTAAAGGACAGGAACAGATAAACTCTTGATTCTGCGCCACCTCATGCTGTTTGTACAAGAGATTAAAATTAATCTTGTAATAGATATTCATTGTCCAAGAAAGGCTCAATAAGTCCTTTATATGTTTCCATATGAAAATAAACAGAAGATCGAGAAAGAGGTCAGACAAAATGAACATATACACTGATCGATTGGGATATACTAACGTGTTAGTTCTTGAAGTCGATGTGTTGGTAGCAAGACAATGGGCAACATTTTGAGAGGCTTAGGCAAGAGCGACAGTGTGATAGCTTGAGACCCAGGTGTTCCTGGATGAAAACAGATTGTGACTTCATACCTGTAAGCATCAGTGGACCGACCACCAGTGAAATTGTTGGCCTGAGGGTAACCCTGTGTTGGAGGAGCAGAGGTGGAGGGCATGTTCTTGGTCTGATCTGGGCCTTGGAAAATGGATGTGTAGAGCTCTGGCTTCTCAAGTGTCTTGCTGTGGTCAGGACCTGCAGCAGTGACCGGCTGCACCGGCTGGACTGGCATCTGAGGACCAACGCAATTATTAGTGAGCAATCAAAAGGATATTTAATGGCATTTTTAATGCAATCATAAGTGACTATCAAACTCTTAAACACAAAAAAACAGACCAACATGTCTGTAAAAAAACAATCTAACATGTGAACAGCTAATTGTTTTTTAAATGTTATAATAAATGAACACGAACTAATAACTTTTCCCACACAACTCCTGTATGGGGAAAATATACCTATTTATATAAATAGCTAATAATTGCCACATATAAGCACATTTAAAATCCCAGCATAAAATAAAAATAGAATTATAAAACAGGTTTAGTTTTTTTTTTTGTTCCTTTCCACATGTGCAAACAAATGTGACACTTGGACCACCTTCCACAAGCATTTGTCTAAAAAAACATTATTGTGCGGGTGTGAAAAGAGAAAACATTGACACATCTTTTATTTACACCACAAATATCCTTACAGGACAATTATCTGGAAACACACCTTCTCTATTTTGTGACTGCTTAATAATTCTGTGAGGCTGTAAACTGATGCGTTTTACTCCAACCATCGAGTACTCGATGTTTACTTGATGAATTACTCTGTTGTACTTCCTCACAGGAAGTACAATGTTGTTCCATTCCATTAATGATATACCTTTGTTTTTTCCTAACAATAGGGACAATGTAATCACAGTTCTATGACTTCAGATGTTGGTATGTTTATATTTAGGACAGCTTTGATCCAAAGTAAAAAAAAAAAACAATCACTATCTATCTTACATGTCATCCAGTATCATCATGTAATGAAACTAGTAATAAAGAAAAAAGGGTAAAAAGTCTAAAGTTTGCTCCTGTTAATTCCTGTAAACGGAAAACAATCACAAGGAAGCTGTGGCAATGGAACTTTCCCAACATACAGTTTTGTTTTCCTGAACCACAAATACTTATCCTAGATCTTACATCCTGCCCTGTTTTTGTGTATAATCAATAAATGAAAGTGAGACTTTTCTCAACTATAACATTCAGCATATCAGTGATGTTTTTGCATTATACTCTACCTTTACCAGTTTACTTCTTAATTGCTCTCTGTGTTGACATATAGTAAATGCAGTATTTTAATATAGCCAGTAAAGCTGTTCGTTATGTGCTTTTTTCTGAGGGCTAACCCAAGAGGGGGGAACAGGGGTAAAGCAAGCAGGAATAATAAACCCGCTCAGTGATAAATGTTGCATCATTTACTATGACCTCTCTTTAAATCAAGCATTTAGGGGATTGTCTGGTGGAATAAATGATATTGAGCACTGTTCAAAGTTTCAAAAAGTAAGGATCACTACAAACATTAATGCTAACAGCTATGCTACTGGCCAGAAATCACCTGGAAATAGTGCATCTCTGGCAAAAAAAAATAAATAGAGCAGACGTAGAAGAAATTAGTGTGTTTACCCAGGTCTTGTGCATTTGACCTTAGATTTAATGCAGTTTAAACATTGGTGAAAAACCTGTTCAGACTTGGTCTAAAATATTTTTTTGAACAGTGGGAATATGGTACAACAGAAATGTCACCACCACCCACTCGCTCACTGTGAATTCTCTGGACAATTATCTATTCTGTTTACACACTGGGCATTGATACAGACTTTGTACTGGCAGGGGTTAGTTTATTTAATGTTCATTCAACTGATTTGGACATTTGTGTTCTTCGGGGGTTGCAGAGCAACATGTCAACGTAGTCGTACTGATTGAGCTCTGGTTTGTGAACAGGTTCAGGATCCGTATTTGCAATATGAATATGAAAGTAAATCTTAAAAATCAAATCATAACTATGGTCAACACTTCTTCTAACAACTCCCTCATTTACATGGCACTCAGTTGGGCAATGCTGTAACTTTATTACTAACGCAACTCCATCACTGACTCAGACACACAAGGATGCAGTGGTCACTCAGATAAAAATGGACCTGATCAATCACTGCAGCAAAGTATAAAACACTGAAGAAAAAAATTGCATCAGCTGCATTTTCTCAAATCAGGCTGGGCTTATACACGTGAACTTGTAGACATATGTGGCTTGACCTGTGAGAGGCTAATTGGTCCTACCTCATACATTCTGTCTGGAGCCCCGCCTCCATCCAGCTCAGCCTGCTGCTGCTGTTGGAACTGCCTGGAAAAGGAAAGGAGACAGAGAGAGACAGAGTGTTAATTTGACGTTGAATTAAAATAGCCTCATTTTGCCCTCCACTGTTGAGTGAGAAATCCCAAAAAACCTGCTGATAAAACAGCAATCAACCCACCACCAGTCACCATGGCAACATAACAAAAGAAAGGGGTACAGGAGAGGAAGTGTGACAAAGCTTCAGCTGAGAAAAGACCTGTGATATAAATGTATACTGTACACCATTGACATGCTCCACCACCTGTTTAAAACCAACCTCTTTACTACTCACTACAAAACATGCTTCTTATACAGTAAGACAACAGTTCTATGTTCCCAACGCTACAAGAAAATAAAGGAAACAACCATGTAGAGAAGAAACCCTCAGGGTGGGAAATGGGGGGAAAGAAATGGTCTATAGTTTGCTAGAAACAGCAGTAGTCTCCCATGAAGAAGTAGCCCCCGTTGTCCCATGCAGGGGAACAATAGTCAGGTCAGGCCTGGTCTCACCTGATGGCCACCTGCCCCGGGCTGAGCACTACAGGAGGGCTGCTTGGGCTGCTCTGACCCAGGGAAGGGGGCAGCAAGCCCCCTGGGGAAGAGATGGGAGTAAGGGGGTCCTGAGTCGAGTTTCTACTACCCCACAATGAGATATGGGTGCAGAAGAGAGGTGTAGGGAGAGAGTGATCAGTCTGTGGTTTATTCAAAGGGATCTTGGTAACGCAAGTGGAATTGGGGATTTGGGTAAGCAGTCAAACAGGGAGTTTCCCCATCAATGAAACTTCAAAAAAATCATGTTATAAAATTGGTTATTATAAAAAAAAAATAAAAAAAAATCTGGATCTACAAAGTACGACTCACTTGACATTGACATTGGTACAGATGATATATTCTATCTCCTCTGAATAAGGATTCTGGAAGGTGAAGGAGCTGGTTCTCATCCAGATCCATTCTCTCGATTTGGCGCGAAACCGAAACATCACTGACAAAACCTGGCCCTTCAGCTTCATCACCTGAGGACACAAGTACAACATGCCAAACACTCATAATGCTGTGTTGACACAATCATTGTTCAGTGCATTTGCACACAAGCAATTAGAAATACTGGTAGACGCCTGGTTACACACCTAACTGGACAACATTAAATAACTGACAGAAAGACAAGCTCGACACCATTTTCCTCATGGCATAAATGTGAATTGATCAGGGAACTCCTCAGCTGTGAAAAAATTTAACATTTTAATTTTATAGCATTTTCTTAGGATCAGCCTCAGATATAATTTGACAGCATTTATGTCACAGCAATACTTTACCGACAAACTCAATTTAAGTTGAGTCAGTAACAGCTGAAAATGAATATTACAAGTTGTATTAAAGTCAAGGGTTTGGACATAAATAGAAGTAGTTACAAAAAACTCTGCTGCATTCTCTACATCTCGACTGGAGGCTAATGACCCAAGGCTACATTAGCTCTTATAAAACTGTACAGACATGGGTATGCTGTGTTTGTGACTTCAGTCAAACAAATGTTTGACAAGGAAGAAAAATAATAAAAAAGTGTGTATATTACAACAGTCATACCTGTTGAAAGCTGTCTCTCAATAAGCCCTGGTCTTCCGGGTGAGCAAACTCCAGAATGTGCTTACCCAATAGATCCTGTCACAAGCAGCAGATAACACAACCGCCTTTAGTCTCGGACAAATTAAATGTCTGGATGTGAAACATTTTCCACCAGTTACGGTGTTTACCTGTGGCTGGTAGCCAACAGTGGCCAGGCAGCGGTGGTCTACAAAGGTGAACAGGCCCTGGCAATTATGGCGTGAGATGAACTCTACTGGAACACTGATGGTTTTGATGTCTGTGTCTCCAGGGCAACATGTCACCTGAAGAGAAAAAGAAAAAAAAAGGCATTCCAGGCTATAATGAGCAGCTGAGGATATTGAGCAACAACATGACATTTAATGGCTTCAAATGTGGGTGAAAATAAATAAAACAGGTCTTTTACAATCACACTGTGTACGTTTCAGATTTCGGGACAAAATATCGCTAGTTTTTTTGTTTTTATTCAATAGGTTTAAATACCATCTGTGATTTAGAAACTCTGTATATCAAGAAACACTGCAGATAAGAGCTTGGATTGTGAACATAAAATAATGCCTTATCCATTTTCAACAAAATTAATATATTTTTTAGTTTTAATCGTAGAAATGTTTTGATTTAAACTGACAAATATCAGTGACACCACAGCAATTAAAGACATTTGCTTTCCTGTCTACACAACTCTCAAAAATCAAAATATGTTATTTATTATTGTAGCTTCTTTGAGCAAAAAATGAAATACTTCTCCACATGCACAAGATCCATTTTACCTGTAATCTCCCAATGGCAACAAGACAGTATCGACTCCCCTGAGTGCTGTCTGTTTCATTATCTGTTAGTGATACACCTATAACATAAACATACACAAAGAGTGTTCACAGTGGGCAACAAAGTCTAACTCACCCCTTAAAGGCCCATAAAATATGATGCAAATGCAACAGAGATGGCTAAATATGCAAACCCCATTAAAAGTGATTGGCTTTACCTGCAGGGGGCCAAGACTTGATGTATCCTGTACAGTGGACCACTACATACTGGGGCTCTCCATCTTTGGCTGGACCCAAACCATTCCTGAGGTTAAGACAGAAATCATAAAATGCACTGAAAACCAACAACATGCTACTGTGCTAATGTGCCGTGGTCTCCAAATTTCCAAAACAGATCGTCAGAAGAAAATGTGTTAAGCCGTGTTCACCTATTTCTATTCCTCAGGAAGTTCAGTCTGTTCATTGACAAAGGCTCCACAGGACACGTGCCGCACCTGTAAACACAAGCAGGCAACCACATGAATATCTATGCATCCTGGCACACACACATCAATTAAAAAAAAGCATTAAGATGCATGCATAACTTTAGCAGCGGTTTACCTCATTCTGCAGATGAATGATCGACGTGCTCCCATGGTCATTCTTGCCGTTGACTGCTGATTTTCTTTCTTCACTGTTCCCGTCTTCAAGTCTAACATCCTCCCTTTGAAGGCAAATGAGGGAGTGAATTTAATAATTAGTGTACTGGGATGGATGCGTCTACAGCATGTACAGATAGTAGATCGTCTACCCGTGTTGTTATTCTCTGCTGTCGACAGCTGTTCCCTCAGCTTTTCTGTGTCATCTGGGTGTAGCTGATCATAAAGGGAAGAGCCGAGCCAATCAGACTGCGAATGGTTGAGGACGGGTGTCACAGAGTCTGAGACATAAACAACACGGCCAGTTTCACACGACACCACAAACAGGAAGCCATCGGCTGCCTCCAAGATGAGGTGTTTGAGCTCCTGTAGATAGAGGTCATCAAAAAAGTTATGCAAATGCAATGCAACAATGGCTGAACACGGATCTTAGATCAGACACATAAACTTTGATATTCCGGTATGAGTGTAAAAACATAACCTTCTACAAATTCAGAATAGCCATACATGACTTACTTCTCAATTTCTACATTTCCCTTTCTGGGTTGTTTATACCTGGTCAGTGAGAAAGGATGGTTTGTATGAGCCATCTGCGTTGGTGTTGCCACTTCCTCTCAGGGACTTCATATGGGACACTGCCATTCGTAGGATGGTTAGTTTGTCTGGTTTCCGTGCTAAAGCGCTGCAAGTGGGCACCATGTCTGATAATTCTGTGATGTAGGCGGTCATCTTGTTCCTCCTCCGCCTCTCAATCTCACTGTGGTTCTCCCTGTAGAGAGGAAATCAGGGAGGAAGGCAAAGGTAGAGAGGATAGGAAGGATCAAGGTGGGGGAAACAGGTAGGTGGATGACATGGAGTAGAATTTGGAGTTAATCCTGCTATGTTCATATGCCAACAGGCAAAAAAGATGGGAGATGAGAGAATAGATGTAATGGGCGCGCAAAACAAAAGGATGTAGTCAGTAATTTCCAACTGACAGTGAGAAAGCAAGAGAGCCTGGTCTTACAAGTCCAGTCAGTGTGACAAAGAGAGCAAGTGCAGACAGAGAAGGACCCGTCAGGTGTCCTGAGAGGGGGAGAAAATAGAGACCAGACAGTTGCTCAAAGGGGAAAGAAGGCCCTGACACACACAGCAGTTTGTGGCACATATCAGAGTGGTGGTTTGAATCAGACAACAATTTGTCTTTGCAAAAAAAAAAAGCACAACATTCTGACAGGCACCATAACGGACACAAAGAGCTGCAAAATATACCGCTAATGTTGTGCTGTCAAAATAACAATGTGCTGGGTCCCCAGCAGGAAATTTAATCAGTGCAAATCAGTGCATTCAATACCGCTATAGATATAAGTCGGAGAGGGATCCTTCCACATTGGCACAGGCCATACCTGGCAAGTTTTTCCTTATCTGCAAAACTTTGATCTTCCTCCAAAAACCTAGAAATAAAACCAGCCCACTAAAACACCGGAAAAAAAATAAAGACCATAATAAAAGGAAGCAATTAAGTGTAAAAGTGAAGAATTTGAAAGGAGGGAGAGCAGCATAGAGGTAATTGCATCAAAATGATTCCTCCCTTCACCCCTCACACATATTATTATCTGCTTGAATGAATGGTCCTACCTCGCAAAACGCTCTTTATCATTGTTGGAGCCACTGCTTTCATCGTCACACCTGAGAAAAAAAGACAGAAATCGTTGCTTGTTATTTCAACGACCCAAATCTGTGCAGTCACAGCAGCAATGCACCACATCTGACAATAAATGTACCTGAACAACTTGCTGCCATCATCGTCGTCGTCATCAAAATCTGGCCTGCAGTGCAGAAGATAAACACAGATGAGCTTCACATAAGTATTCTCAATCAAATGTGTCCAACACCAAAGTGAAGGTATGGCTTTTTATGACATTTCAACATGAACTCTGCCACAGAATCACACACGTACACAGCTCGTCTCTTGTTGGTCCCCTTTGGCACAAGAGCTCCGCCACCTGCCTGGTTCCCACTTGCCCCCATACCCAGATTTGGGTCTGGTAACTCTATAAATATCACAGACACATAGAGAGAAACAGAGTGAGACAGAGAGGTGACTTCCTATTGTGTCAGACACTGTAAAACTTAAACATACCGTTGGAGCACACGCTCAAATCTTAATATTCAGTTCTTACGCTACGTTAATTTCGCAATATATCAATAAGCGCGTTATATCCGCCACACACCAACTATTCTTAAATCGTGATTGTAAATTATATGACGCCTTGACAGCTACGGCTATAAAGCTGCCGGTAGAGCTACATTTAGCTCAGCGATACCAATCTTGTCGGCGGATTACTCGTCAAAAACAAGCATATAAACAAAAACCAGCCAGACGCCGATTTGACGTCACTAAACATGTCTTTGTTTTCCGTTGCTGCCGTGTATACATAAAATAAGACTAAGGGAACCACACCAACAGTTACCGAGTCGTCGTTAGCATATCGCCAAACCAGCACTTGTGCAATAACAAGAAAGCCTAGCTGAGGTATTAGCTTTGCTACTAAGCTAACTTAGCCGATGTTGTCACGCTATGTTTAGAAAGTGTCCCGTTTCAGCTCTGCGCGACAAAAGCAAACGAAACCCCGCGACAGTCTCGTACTACAGTGTGGCTAACGGTCGCTGTGAATTTCATTGCACTTTACCTGGGTTCGCCGAGGACATGTCCATATGTAATAACATAAACAATCAACTTCGGCTGCGAAAAAAAAAAAACACAACCCCCCACCCCTCCCCTCGCCAAATAGCTAGAGGCTAACCAGCTCCTTGCAGATTTCCCTTTACGACTTAATTTTGTTTTATAAGCGCCAAAAGGCACGACTGGGGCTCCCTAAGAGCAACCCGAGCGCTTAAAACGAAGGCGAGAGTAGCGTTATTCCTCCCCCAGAGGCCTTTTCCCCAGCTTTCTGTCGGTTTAAAGCCCCGCTTCTGCTTAAGATGGCGATCGAGGCTAGCAGAGCCAAGCTGTCTGCTGTGTTTTCTTTTCTCCTCTGACTGCAACCGGATACAAGTGACGCGAGAAATGTTGGGAAATCCATGCTGTGCCCCGCCCCGCCGACCGGGGGCAGTGTGGTACCACCTGTTATGCTTTGTTTTTCCTCATATTATAGTGTTCCTTTACTATAGATACATGACACGTGTGTGTGTTTTGTTTTATTTATCCAATTTTGTCTACATTTTAGTTCGTGCGATAGTTTCTGCCACTGCGTCAATTTGAATCTTTATCTGTTAAGTTAATTTCTGTCATTATATTCCAACTGTCAAATTATAGTGTTAAGATCATCATTGTTTTATTTTGTGGTCAGAAAGTCTGTGGCCAGCATTTTTTTTTTTTTTTTTTTAAATGTTCATATAAATATGAATATTACTTCTCTTAAATCATCAAATGATAGTAAAATGCACACATTGTCGTTGTTATTGATCAATAACCCTTTCTTCACATCCCCCCAAAAAGCGACTTACATTCAAATGATGAGTTTACTGTCCCTGTGCTGTCAGATCAACAACAGAAAACCAAAAAATATCAATGGTCACCATTTCAATTCCTTAAAAAAAAGAAGAAAAGAACTTGTCCAAGGTCCTGTGTCTTATTGTAACAGCAAAAAGTAATTTTGTATTCCTACAGTATGCCAGAAGAGTCGAAAATCAGGAATAAAAGGTTTAGTGTTTTGCCTGAAAAGTGAGTTAAAAATAATAAAATATGAAAATAATAAAATAAATAATCAACAGTGCATGGTGCATTTGCAGACTTCATACAGAAAACAAATAACTTAAGTGTGATTCACAATCTCCTGTTTTTATTGTTAATAACAATACTTAGGCATCATTAAACAGAAAAAATAAAATAAAAAATAACACTGTAATTAGGACATAGCTGTTTCTTCTGTATCACCGGAGAAGAGAGGTTGCTGGTTGGTCTAGGCTAGTAAAGATCATGTTTGGTGGAATGAGTGCAAGTTTGGAAATAGAGGAGAAATAAAAAGAGGAGAAATGCGAGTGATGAGTGAGACAACAGGGGAGGAGAATGTGAATCTTGTCATGTGAGGTGGAGACAGGAAACAAAGGGAGGGGACATGAAGACATGAGAGAGGGAGACCGTCCCATACATTACAGATAAGGCACTTGACATACAAAAAAACTAAAAACCATGATAACAAATCTGCAACACTTGTTTTCATTAATACCTCGAAAGATCTCAAAATAAAAAAGAAAAGATTCCTGGAAGGAAAAAAAAAAAAAAATCAATGAACATACCTGTAAACCCGTTTCATACCAAAAATAATTCACTTAGATCAACACTGAACTCTCACTGAGGTAAATAAATATACCCCAGGATATTAGGCAGTAAACTGAGGAAATGTGGCCAATATGCGTAAATTGTGGAAATGGCTAATCTTTCTTATTTAATTTGCCATAGCATAGTTCCTTCATTTCAACAGAGTGATTCGCCCTTTGCAATTATTATATGGAGTCATACATTTCACATCACTGTGATTCTGCACTCAACTGGATCAAAGTGCTTCAGCCAAACCAGAGAAGAAAAAAAAAAAAACCCTCTGCTCCATCACCACATCCCTCTGCACTTCAAACCCGGCAACACCTGAAGACAGAAACTCCTTCACTCAAAGGATAAAACTCCAAGGCAAAAACAGAGCAATGTGGTTTATGCAGTGCAATATAAGGAGGATTGTACGGAACAACCACTGCATAAACGCATGGCATTACAGAAGAGCCAGATCATCGGGACAGGACTCAGCTGTCCACCTAAATCTGAAGGACAAAGGACACTCTTTTGATTATGACAGTGTTCGCATTCTGGCCGGGGAAGACAGATGGTTCTAGGCGGCCTCAGACACCAACAATCTAGGTGGCCTTAGACACCAAAACTGATGTGTAATTAAAACAAATAAAAGCAAGATTTTTCTTTAAAGAAAACCACATTTTCTTTAAACCTTACTCGGCAGACATGTTTATAAATGGCACCAGCTACTTTGGGGAGCAGAGGCACACAGTCCTACTGCACATTATTACATTATACTGTAGATAGCATTATATATGAGACACTGTATGTTTGTGCAAAGATGTTGCAATAGCTGAACATACACATTCTTGCATAGACAGAAAAATTAGGGGAATCAATGCCCTATCGTTACACTTTCATGAAAACACTCAGTCATTTGCTCTTTTAGAAGAAAACAAAAAAAGGAGAAAGAAACAAAGCAACATAAGATTAAAGCATAAAAGCTATAAAATGGCTTTTGGACAGCAATTAGCTGGCTCTAAGGCACAGTTAGCACGTGAAAGCTAAAGAAGAAGCAGCATCACTTCTACACATACAGTATGTCCTCTCCACACTTTTTGGTCCTCTCCATTTTCTTTCCTGTCTCCTATATTTTGGGACTGTTGTCTCACTTTGACAGTGATCGATTTTTCTCTGATGAAAAAGCACAAAAAAAACCCACCTGTCACTTTGATGTGAAACATCTGCAGGGATTCTGTGCCCTCTAAAAGTATGAATGTACACGTGTTAGTGTGTTTTTGTGTCGTGCAAAGGAATTAGTGTCATATTTTCTCAGGATACCTGGTGTTCTTGTTTTTTAAAAGAATGACCACCTGCCCCTTCCCTCCTTCTCTTTTCATCCCTCCCTCCTGCTCCCCTACTCAGGGGATATGAGTCCGTCCCACATTCCTTCATCTTGACACTTGTTTGCTTTCATTCTGTCTTGCTGTGGTTGTTGTTGTAGACTGCATGACCGTTCTGCACTGGTCCATTTTTCATCATGCTCTTTTTATCGTGCACCGTATTTTCCTCCTCTTCCTCTGATTCGTCCGTTTCATCCTTGTCACTCCTTTCATCATCTACTTTTTCCTGAAAAAATAAAATAAAAGCAAAAAGGCACAGTGTGAGAAAACAAGGCCTTTTAGAGAGGCATCATAAATGTATAAAGAGCTTCCATTCTGATGTAGTGTACTGCTGCTCTTGTCAGTGTCATAACAAACTCAGAAATTCAGCTGCATGCATGATTATGTTGAATAAGTGGACAAACACATGATTATTCTTAATTTTTCATTGTTTTTGTGGAATACATTCTCACACTGTCTCTGTAATCAAAGCTGCAATACTGTATACCAGGGGTCACCAACCTTTTTGAGATGAGAGCTACCTTAAGGGTAAAAAATAATATGGAGGGCTACCACATTAACATTTTATTTTTTTTGTTTACCATTTAAATGATTAATATTATGCATTCAACTGCATACACATTAATTCCAGTGCTTACTCCTAACGATTACCAGTTTTTATAAACAATATCAAAGATATTTTACTGAGCGATCATACGGATACATGCAAGTGAGGTGAAGTGAAGTGAGCCCGCGGGCACCGTATTGGCTGCCTGCGGGCTACCAGGTGCCCGCGGGCACCACGTTGGTGACCCCTGCTGTATACTATATGCGGATTTTAAAGAATAAAAACCTGAATCTTCAAGTCACATTTTCAATTGATACACCCACTTTATGTTCCTTCATATTTTATTCAAAAAAGCTCTGATAATCTATTATAATCATATAATAATAAATTATCAAAGGTTAAAAATATGACGTAGTGACAATTCTACAGACAATTATTCCCTGAATCTGCTCAACCTCTCGTCTTTCAGCTTTGCTGTACAATCTCTAGCTCAACTATTTCAATCATAATAATAATGAAAAACAATAATAATGTAGACTTAAACAGCACCCTTTAAGGTATGCAAGGCCACTTTATGAAGCTGAGGGAAAAAAAATTACATATTATTAATCTAAAAGGTCGACAAATTCCACATGAACAATAATGCTCCTCTGAGTCTAATGTGAGCGCTGGAATGGTCAAGATTGGCCTATTTTCTTACATTGTTGGTGAGGAAGCGGACTGCCATGCGTATGATGAGGACAGCCCAGAAGATATGCAGACACTGCAGAACCATCAGAAGCCCATTAAAGAAGTAGTAGCCAAAGAAGGGCTTGTAGACGGTCACTGGGTAAATCCACGTACAGTATATAATGCTGCAACACAACACAGTGAGAATTAAGACAAAGACAAAAACTACATTGAGAAATACATTAGAATACATTTCGGTTTTTAATTTTTTTATATTTGTATAGGTTTGTACCGGAATGGGAAGATGAACAGACGAGTGACGATGAAGACTGCAGCAAACACAATGAAGATGTAGTTACAGGCATTACGCCACCCAGCATAGTTGAACATCTTTGCAGACTGAAAGAGGAAAAGAGGAAGGAAAATTGAGGATAAACTGGCCACAACATGATGTTTGCTCCACTAGGTGGCAGTGTAGTGACATCATAGAAATCACAGCACTCACAGAACCCAATACAAAACTTACATCTAATTTAATACTGTTTTGAATGATTTTAAATGGTATTATTTTTTTATTGATAGGGATACATGACACAACAATCAACATACACATTTTAATATGGCAAGACATTACCTCTAGAAAGTAATCGGAGGAGTCGTGCACAAGCATGATTAGGGTTCCAGCACGGATGTAGTTAACACACCAGGAGAAGCTGATGAGGAGGATGGTCGCTACATGGTGGACAATCTGCTCCTTGAAGTCCTTAAAAGAAGGAAACGTGGTGGAAACAGACATGTTACGGGTTCTGGTGGAGAATAAATGGTTGGAAATAGAGTATACGTGTGTATATATGTGTGTGTGTGTGCTTGTTTAAAACATTCTTAACACTCTAGGTTAATTCTGTGCTGAAACACCTCTTTGTTTTTCTTCAGCAAGATTTTCCTCACTCTGACCCCGGCTGAGTAAAGTCCAGACACTCACACACATTCACACGTGTAACAACAGTCTAATGTCCACACACAGCCCATGCCAGGTGTCAAACTGATAACATGACTGTTGTACGGGTCATAGAAGGAAAATAATAATCACACAAGGGGCTAAACCTCTCTGTATGAATTACAGATTTATGTTCCATTCACTTTTGTTTGGATGCAAGTCAAATTCACTCACTTTGCGTTTCACATCGGAGGCGACACTGAAGAGCAGAGAGCCGTAGAAACCCAGCTCAATCATGTAGTACCAATACTGTGATGGCAGGAGAGTCTGCAGAGGAAAAAAAAAACAGAACTTTATTGATCAATGTGCCCTGTATTCGCTTGATGTCAATCCATTTTAATGTCAGTAAATAGTGAGAAAGGTCGTCACACAAACTTAGAGCCCAAGTAGACACCTTTGACCTGATTATTTTCTGAAATACAGATGATACAGAACCGACAACTGTGTGTGTGTGACATTTCATTTGAACGCTGTATTAAGACACAGGGTTTCCCATGCATTGATCAATTTGTGGTGGGCCTGCCACAGAATCAACTGTGGGAAACGCTGAGATGTGTCTTGATTTGGGTATTAGCATTGCATATTCTGCATTGTTCGCCAAATTACAGTGCAATTTAATACATTATTTATGATTATGTCAAAGAATAGAATAATAACATGGGCATCCATTTCCATCCATCCATCCATTTTCCACCACTTATCCGGGGCCGGGTCGCAGGGGCAGCAGTCTGAGAAGGGACGCCCAGACCTCCCTCTCGCAGGACACTTCCTCCAGCTCTTCCGGGGGAACCCCGGATAGCATGGGCAACACATTTTTATTTATATTTTAGAACTAATATAAATAATAAATAATGAATATAAAATATTTTAAAACAAAAACTAAGAGTAGCATACTGAATAACCCATGAATGTCAGAAAAATAATTGGCTGAAGCAATGGCACATCCTAGATGACATGGCACTTATGCCATTTATGAGAGATACCCTGGTGCTTTCAGTGTGTATATAAACATCCCAAAGACGTACCAGCACAGGAAAGCCTTGCCACATCTCCTTCAGGTCGTACAGCCAAGGTTTCTGGAAGGGGATGAAAGAGAGTGAGACAGCAGAACAACAACCTGTGTATTTACAGTAACTGACTCAGCAAAGCACTGAGTCACTACTGCCCCCCCTGACGAGCAAAAGGTGAGGTTATTGCAGCAAAAAAAAAAAAGACAGACTACCATGGACACACTGCCAGGTTACAACTGGAAGGGCAGCTGACAAATCAGGATGGGAAAATAAGAAATGAGAGGAAGAGGAGGGTGAGGAGGAGATACGGTTCAGGCTAAAATGGCAGTACTCACATCGATGAGGGCGGCCAGGCCAGCAATGAAAGCAAGAAGGTAAAAGGTAAATCTCCAACTGTAAGAGAACACACACACACACACATACAAACACACTCTCTATTCAGTCAATAGGTAAAGACAATAGACACATTTTCTACCAGAAGACACATTAATGCATCAGACACACAATAATGCATAGAGGAGAGAGAGATTTCAGGTGGAATGGACAGCTGGGGAAAAAAAAATCTGGTGATCTACGCTGAGAATGTCAAATTAGGACACACAAAGCCACACACACTCAAAACGGAACACAATGAGAGCTGTCAAATGCTGTCGCCCCTGTTAATAACCTACAACGCAAACAATGACGCGCCATTCCCACTGCAGCTTCTTATACGGGTTTAAAAAGACATTTTCTACAAAAACAAACACAGAGACGAGACGGAAGAGAAAGATGGACTCGGGAAAAAGAGCCAGCAAGAGTGTAAAAATACACCAGTCAGGGCAACGAGGGAGAAAAACAATAGAGTGATTCAGAGGAGGAAATGTCAAACACACAGTGAAAGGCACACCATGACCACAGAGTGGAAAACATGCAGTCACAAGCATGCACATCATATGTCAAACATCAGGCCACTACCACATGTGCACAAATGTGACTATAATTCAGATACACACAGATGGGTCAGTTTGCCAAAAAAACTGATTTTTACTTATATTAAGTTACACATCCTTTTGCTTTTATTTTCTAACTTTACTGGGCATCTATAGTAAAGCTAGATATTGAGTTAACAAGTAGTTTTATTAATAAATTACAAAACAAAATCACACACACACACCGTGGCTTGATAAAATGCAAAAAAATGTCGAATGTCAAATTTTACTCGGATCAAAACAATTAATTGATCATCACGACTTTAGCTAAACCATGAAATATTGAAACATGATCTGATCATGTACATGTGATTAAAAAATAACTTCTACTCTACTTCCTGCAATGGTTTTAAAGAAATATTCTTACCATCTTAAGCACTATTCGAATGGGATTAGTGTTACATGGGGAGACGGAGTAATGTCCTTTTACTACAGGACATCTATAATATTAACGGCCAATTTGCACAGGACAAGACATCTCAGCAAAACTACCACAACTGGGATGGGTAAATCAGGGTAAATCTGTCCAAGGAGCCCTTTACCAGACCGAGTCGTGGAGTAGTAAAACTAATCCCGTCTGAATAGTACTTTAGACAATAATGACATAAAAAGAAAAAACTGATTTCTTTTGAAATGGACTTTCTACAGTTCACGTTTAAGCCATTCCAGTAAAAACTGTTAAAAAAACCATACTGTCTCCTACAGTATGGGTGAACTGACCCTTTAAGGCACTTACATTGATCTAAACGTGAATAATGGCCATGAAAATGATGCCAATATTGTATACTGAGATACTGTATGAAGCACAACACATGGGATGAAGAAATGCATTAATGAATCAGCTTCAAATGTTGTGTGTTTGTCCATATGTCATTCAGTATCTGTCTGCGCTTCAATCCTCATAACGCTGACAGCATCATGCTCTCTACAGTCTGTCGACGGCACCATTAGTGACATACTGTATTTATATCATCAAACTGTAAGTATCATTAGTTGCCACAGCGTGACTCCTTCCAGCTGAGATTAACTTCAATAATGTTTGTATCATTGGGTTTTCATGTTGTTTTAAGTCTGCTTTTGCTACAGTAATTGCTCAAACATAGAAATAACCAACAATGGAGACAGAACCCTCTGTGCTAATTAGAATGTGTGTGCGTGTATGAAGAGTAGAGGCTACAGGCATGGCAGCAGCAGAGTGGCATTGCAAGTTCATGTTAAAAATAGAGGGGTACTTTTGCCACTACAAATGTCCTCATATAGCAAGAGGAACGCAAGGCAGGGCCGCTGCTTCAGCCTGACCTGTAGCTCTACAGCACGTGTTTAAAAGACAGCAAGTATGAGTGCGTTTGTTAACCTGGCTTCTCGAAATTTTTTGAGCAAACTCGGTCGGTCCTGGTTCCTCCGTCTCCTGAACCATCGCTGCACTTGTCTTTCCGAGTAGCCGGACTGCTTGCTAAGAGTCACTATTGAACTCTGAAACACAGAATAAAAACAAAAAAGCGGCCACATTTAAGCGTTTGTTTTCGTTTGACATCACATAAAATAACATTGTTTTAAATGTGTGTTAACATTTACCTGTGTGGGGTTTTTGGTAATTTTACAGTAGTAGGACTCCAGCGAGGGATTGGGAGGCGCTTTGCGTCGTGCTTTCTCGTTCACACCGAGTAGAGAGGCCAGGGGTGTAGCTACGGTCCTGAAATAATAAAAAAAAAAGTTGTTGAGACGGAAACAACTGTGAAAGGAAAATACAATTGAATGAAGTCAAGTTAGAAACAGTGAGAAACTGAAGAAACATGAAATGCCTTTAGGGTGTGGGAGATAATACACCAAAATTGGAAAAATAATTAAGCCATTTGGCTCACGCTGGCATATTTATAGATATGTTTATTTATATGCATTGTCCATGCAAAATAATTACTGAGGAAGAAAGCAAGAGACAAAAGCATTCTGAAGTAAATTATTGAATTAAAAATCAGGAGGGGACGACTAATGGAAAGAAGAGATGCAAAGCCAGCAGACATGGAAGGACATGCAAATATGGGCACAGGCAGTGAATATGGACGATTAATGACAGGACTGACCTCTCAAAGATCTGTCGAATGACGAGGAATACGAGGGCGATGGGCAAAGCCACCCACAAATCTTTGGCTTTGGCGTATACTCGTCCATCGCGATCCTCCAGGTCAGCCCAGCCCAGACCCTCTGGAAACCACAGCCTCTCCTGCCAGAACCACTCACTCAGCTCTGACAGCATTCTGCAACACAGGACACACAAGGAGTCAGCACAACTTTTATAAGTTTATGAGGCTGCGAATCCTTCAGACCCAAAACCTTGATACACATTGTGGAGGCAGAATCCAGACACCCTTAAAAAATACTCAACCTAAAATCTAAATCGGCAGGAAATCTATAGGGGTTATAGCTAAGTTAGGTTAAAGCAGAAATCATACGGACCTATGGCTATTGGTAGACATTTGTTATTGGTGTATGTCACCAAGTAATTAACAAAATAACATGACGGTGTCAATGTTTCCATTTTATTTAAAGCCTGCCCGTAGGTTTTTCCTAACACATATGACAGACCTCATGGAGCATGACCACAGGATGCCCATGTGAGGGATGAGAAAGCAACAAAAGAGGATTTTGGTCTTTAAGTTTTTAACACCTTTCAACGGTCCCCTCAACAGTTGACACCAGCTGTTAAAGCTGGCTTTGACTTATTAAGAGTGCAGAGATGAGGATTGCTGTTGCTGGCAGGGAGCGGCAGAGAAAGAAATTAGAACTGGTGGTGAGGGAGCCGTAGCATCTGAAGGATGTGAGTCATGATTCATCCGGACAGTATGTCTAAAGCCGTAGGGGCACCCCCACACACTCCATCTCTGTAGTCCCATTGCAGAGCTCCAACTTCTCCCCTCCCAGCCGTTGCAGCTGTGCATGCCAAAACCATGTAACCGCTTCACTTCCACGCCCATCCCCAGCCTGCCGCTCCCTGCCAGTAATCAAGAAGAATTCCCTCTTTGGTCAAGAGAGCTAAAGCTGACTTAATGTATATCAAATTATTATGTGATGCTTAATTCACACTTAAAATAATGTTGTGGTAAAGGTCGTTCTGAAGAAAAGCAGGGTGCAATTAACCCACACTGATGATACTTTTTCACCTAAAGGCCACATTATACTTCTCCGACTGCGTATGCGTTATCCGTCTGCGTCACCACGGAGACGCCTCGAGCATTTATACTTCTGCGTCGTGGTGACGGACACTCGCTGCAATTTCCCGCCCGAACAGTAGGGGTCGCTGCGCAAGGTTGTTGTGCTTCTGGCTACAGTGAGCAATGGCGTCCGAGAAAGAAAGAGAGAGAAAGACTGTTGTTGTTGAAACAGTGGTCGTTTCTCACTTTTCTGTGTCACGGAACGCAGTTTTAAGATAATTTGAGGCGAGAAATTGGCCATTTAGGGTCTAAACATGTGCTGTGTGTGTTAAGATATGACGTATTTATAGTTCGGCAGCGGCGTTATCGGCGGGGATCAGCTCCGCCTGTCCTGAGGACCAATCGCAGCTCTTGCCGTCTCCGTTGTCCCTTGACGGAGTGACGGACACTTAAAAAATATTTCGTGCAGACGGAGACGACGCAGAGGCTCTTCGACAGTCTCTGCGTCGACGCAGAGTCTCTACGTAGCCTACGCAGAGCACTTTACGCAGAAGTATAAATTGGGCTTAAGTGTGCATGCATACAATTACAAGAAGTCCTTATCTATGTCTGCAGACCACTGATTGTTTTTTTCACAAAATATAATGCAGCGCGTGCCAAAAAGTATTCAGTTTGTGATCATGGGCAACACATTGTAAACTTTAATACAGCAGCAGTGATGACGACTACTATTCATGACGCATATATTACCAATTACTATTTAATCACAATAAAAAAATTACTTTGCTTCAGTAGAATTATAACAGCGCTCAGTTTACAGTAGTATTTAAATATGTTAATACACTGGGCAGCCACTTTGAGATACAACATATACACTGTAATTTTAAAAAAATGTTTTATCTCAGATGTGTTAAATGGTTTTCGGTTTGTTGTTTTCTTAGAATTAACTGGTTTCTGGTTTAACTTTTTTCCCTCCAGACCATAAATGTAATCTCCCGGTGTTTCACCTGTATTAGTACCAGTGGAGCTGAAAACAGTCAGTTGTAAAAAAAAATATTCTTCATGCTTCTGAGGTCAAAAATCATCGCAGAATAAAGACCCAAATAATTAATATCATAATTTCATAAATCATAAGCAATCTGTTTCAACCAGGTATGGTTTTTGTGAGTGTTTTGGGTAAACATGGAGAAGAAAAAAATACACACAAAACATCCTTTGAGAGCAAAGTTCAGGTGACCTGAGTATAGATCAAATTATGATTCTTCATGAGAAATGTTCTAGTTGTGATAATCATTGACATAGACTGAATGGAATTTGAAAAAACAATGCACTCTTTCTCTCACACACATGACTCGCCTCGGCATGGCGCGGCTAAGTTGCGTTCCCACTAGCATAGTACCTGATACCAGGTACTTTTTATAGTACCTGCTCTGGTGAGGTTACAAGCAGGTACTATGCGGCCACTGATTGGTCAGAGTGCTGTCACAGGAAGACATTTCCCACACAAGAATCAAGCCGAACAATGCCAAACTGTAGATCAGTTAAAAAGACTTCACATTTCCCACAAAAGTGCGTTACGAACGTTGGTTAATATCCAACAATTTACCAGGGAAATGTCTAAAATCTCAACATTTAACAGCCACTGCATTTCAGTCCAGTGTCAGACGGAGTCTGTGCTCTGGTCATGGAGGAAGTACTGCACAAATAGTTTTAATTAACATATTCTAATGATTCATTTACACTGAAAACCACTGCTTTAACGCATGTAATCATGGCAGTTTCATGCAGCTGTGCAGTGATGACTCTGTTACTATTTTTGTAGTGGAAACCAACCAATCTAAACCGTGCCGTGGCGAGCCGAGGCGAGCTGGGACCATAGTGGAAAAGGGCCATAAATAAACAACAGATTCTCAACAGACCCATGTCACTTGTCTGAATGACAGCTTGCAGGATATTTTTTGAATGACTCTTCTGCAACATGCCGGGAACTCTTGTAAACTAATTCGCATGTCTGTGGCCTGTGCTACGAAACAAGATCTGCATACCCATATATCTTCGTTATCCGGCTTCACTAAGCCTAACATCAGCCGCTAACTCAGCTGGGTCTGGTAACAAAACAGGTTTCTCACACTCAGTAAATGTCTTTGCTGTCTCATCCATTAATGGAAGCTTAAAAAATCAACTTTCTACTTTGACTTGGGGTTTTCCCATCTGACTTTTCCGAAAAGAGGCGTGGTTGATCATTCCATGTAACGTCGTCAAGAGACTGTGAGACTGACGCCTGCGGGGAAATGGCCAGGCTAATGATGTAATCAAAATAATCATTAAGGTCTGCTGCTGAGTGAGGGTTGCTTTATTTCTCTGATGGTGAGCAAATTATTATAACAATACTAATAAGAGATAAGATTGATATGCCACAGCTGAAAGATGAGACAAGCAGGTTATCGCTGATGTGATCAATCTATATTCATAAACATGGGGAGGATTCACTTTTTATCCCCAGTTATCATCACACAGCTTCATGTTGCTGAGAACTGCAGTGGCAGAATTAAAAAGAAAAAAACCTCAACAGTGTCATGACTCCTGTCAGGGATCAAAGATCTTTTAGGTTTCGTTTTCTGACGTAACTGGCAACCCGTGGTTGCTCGGCAGCCGAGACTCTACTGACTGCAATGACTGGTAGACGGCGGTAGGTGGCGCCACATGCCAAAACATGATTTCAAAACATAAACATGATTTGCAGTCTGCAAAATATTTTTTTTTATGCAAATATTTTGTCTGTACTGTTGTTGTTGGTGAGTTCAGTTTGTTATATGAACATTATTCCTGAGTCTCTGTGACATATTAGGAGGATTTTATGGCCAGTTGCTTTAGATTTATTACATAATGCACCTTTAAATAAAGCTATAATAACTAATGTGATAATATTTATTTAGGGTTATAAATTCAGCTAAATTACACTACAGTAGTGTTGTAAAGTCTGAAACATCATTTGGTATTCATCAGTTACAACCTGCTAAATATAAACCAGCTCCTTCACTTCTGGTAAACATGTACTGTGTACAGCCTCCGCTAAATCATATATGTGTTGCTAAATACTCTGTGCATCTTTGGCTGACAGCATACTGGAAATAGTCAGCCTGACTTGTTGAAAACCATCCCCTCACCAATCTATTCAATTGCTACACACTGTTTATTATCACTTTACTGTTAACACTGTCAAGGTCTTGGAGGAATGATAACTACTTTTCTGGTGGTCTGATTGGCAAGCAGTTGGGCTAGTGACAAGCTTTTATAATGTCCTCTGAAGTCTTCCTTCTTCAGAGCAGGTTAAAGGTGGTGTGTTCATTACCATGATGATAACCCCCAGTAAGAAAAGAACCAAAGTTATCACTGGAATAATGCTAAAAAAAAAAGTGAATATGGAAGAATATCATGAGGTAAATTCAGACATTATTGAATTGATATGGCAGCAAACGTTGTGATGGCAGTCTTAAGACACAAAGACCTAAAGTAAAGCCAGTAGGTAGCAGCAGAGGTCAAATAATATGATGCAACAGACACTTATCTCAAACAGATCCATTGCCCTTGCTGATAAGGGTTAGTATAATAAATTCTGTAAAAGGGTATGGTCATTATTCAAAACAACTGTGTATCACAATATGAATTATATCATGGCCTCTGAATCGTGATATGTATAGTACCATGAGACTGTAGGAAATACCCTGAAATCCCAGGTGTTCCTGATTACTCTCCTTAACATGCTCTGTGTGTGTGTGTGTGTGTGTGTACATTTACAGTGCCTTTAAGTGAGATTGTCTAGAGAGTAAATGTGTCTACTGATTACATTATGATCATACAATAAATGTACATGTCATCTATAACTATATTTGTTTTCAGCATTAGTGTCAGAGTTTGCCATAATGCATTTTTACAGCATGAGTTTGCTAAGCTGCAAACATACATTGTAAACAGATAAATATTTTGCGTTTATGTTGTAATTCTAACAAAGAAGCTGATCTGTGAGGGTTTGCTGTATTGGACTTCAGTCGTTGTTACTATTTTTAACCACTGGCTTCACCAAATCCCCTATAACTGAAATCATACAGGTTCCACATTTATATTGTCAGACACACAAGCAGAAATATAAGACTGGTAAAGTAATGCTTGAGGTAATGATCCTGGTGACACCGACAGTGTCATGGATGAATGTGTCAGTTATGTTCCACATCATGTCATCTTAGTCACAGTTCCCAGTTTCCTGTTGCAACAGAACGCCTCGCTGAGCATTGGGCTTTAGATGGTTCACAGGACAGAGACACACCAGTAGTCTGCACGAACTTCACTGTGTAATATATGACTTCCCATAATAACAACAACCGTCCTTAAACTGTTAATCAGGCACAATTAGGATCAATAGAGCATCCTTTGATTCACATTCCCAAATATAAACAAAAACCTGCATCTAAACAAGGAAAACTTGACACCGCTGCAGCAGTGAGCTGAGCGGATAAAGCTTTCAGAACCCACAGGATTTTTTTAGGGTTACTTGTTGAGATCATCCAGTTAATTCAGCACTTACGGCACTTTTCCCCCCACAGCTTTCCTAACACCACATTCCATTGGCTCTCAGGATCATATGACTAAACTCTGACCATTTCAGAGGTCCAATAAAAATAAAGGATGCCTCTGGTGGGGGAGGGAGACAGGAAGTCCTCTGACTGTCTCTTTTTCTCTTCCTCTATATGAATGATCCAGTGACTGTAAACAGACCTCCAGCTACTGGAGGAGAGAGCATAGCTCCAGCTGTTACCAGTATGTCTCTTTTCAGCTCCATAGTTTACAAACCTAAACTGCTGTCTTTCAGAAATGATAAAAGGATAAAAGTCTTCTTGGGGAAACCTAAACAGACCAGACTGGAACCTGGTACAGCAACCAGGAATATTTGGAGAATGTAAACTTACTGCCACAATAAGAAGGGGAGAGCTTCAGCCTCCTCATTCACTGCCCACAAATGAACAAAACCTGATGGTGTCAACCAAACTTTGTTTCTCTGAATGACAAGGAGATCACGAGTCATGGTGGCTGACTCATAAAATACCATCTATTTGTGTAAACAACTACCCATTTACTCATATCATTCATACTTAAGTTGTTCACTGTCAGCTGAATCACTTGAACCACACACTTTAAACAGATGGAGACAGACACAGCAGGATGAGGCAGCATAGATGCTGTGCAGTTAAGACCTGTCATTCCCAGAGGGTTTTTTTTCCAACCTTATGCTTAAGAGTTGTGTGTATGTTTTAAATGCCATTCATAAAATAAAGTTGTGATTCTCGTGACTCTTGGAAATGTCTGGTCTAGCTCTTCAAAAAAAATATTAGGTTTTTCATCTCGCGTTTGCCCTTGTATCACAATTTATATTGTAAATTTGGTCACAATAGTCTGTTGTCTATGTAAACTGGGTACGTATATTAAAACATTAGGAAACACATGGTACGAGGAGTCAATGATGAGTTTACAGGTTTTAGAGTTGGATGATTCAGAGACAGAGGAGCAATTGAACATATGGTCACAAGACTGTAGTCAAAATGGAACAAAATGGAACAGATTCAATCAAATAAGTCAGCAGAAGAAAATTAAATAAATAATATGAATCTGATATTTCTGCATTAAAATATCTAAAAATGATCAAACTAATGTTACATATTTTGTTGGGTAGAGTATTGACATGAGTCAAAACAGTCTTAAATCAGTCGTTACATCCATTGAAATACTAATTTATTTTCAAGGTAATAGGTCATTTCATTTTGGTCACCTTTTTTAAGCAGGGGTCTCAAACTCAAATGACCTGGGGGCCAATGTGCATCTATTGTGGTCAAGAGGGGGCCGGCCTAGAGAACAAAAAGTGGGTAAAATAATTATTTTAAATTACATAAATAAAAGTGTGGACAACTGTAATTAAAATGTGTACCAGGAGCCGTTTCGGTCACTGACATTCGTGGCTTGGGCCCCAACAAGCGTATTTATATATGTAATTGAATGTTGTATGTGATACATTTAATAATGGGATAATTATGACCAAATGTGTTCTTATAACTGTGATAAAAAACATTGCTAGCAAACATATATTCTATATATCTATCAGCTGTGCCTCAGCTACACACTGTGTATAAAAGATGGTGAGGTCGTGGGCCATGTTTTCATTATAACATGATATTAAGTGGGGGGCCGCATGTAATTCATTGGGGGGCCGCCAGTTTGAGACCCCTGTTTTAAAGACATCATCCACTTTACCCGTCTCTGCTATAACTTCCTGAGCAAGCCCTCTTCGGAACATCAGAGAGGAAGGAAATATGTGTTGCTACTAGTTTGTTTTGAGTGCATTTGTCACTGATCGATCAGGACTACTCGTTGCACATTCTGCTGCAGAAAATCTCCCCGTAAAGCACACACAGTCATCAGACAACCCAGCAAGACAATGATTCCCATTGCTAATGCCTGAAATCAATAAACTATAGTTATTGTTTTGATAGAGAGTCCTGTAGTAAATTAAAAAGTACACTTTGATTCAGTCCCGTGTTTAATGGAGTGGACACTTGAGTATAGTGCTGTTTGTTTTATTGAGAGCTTTATACTAGCTTGTTGATAAAACAAGACATTTGAATGTGTTAAAGGGGCTGTAAATGAAATACATCCTGTAAAATACATGTTGCATAGCTTTATACTCCAACAGCTATGACCGATTATACCAAGTGTTTGATCCAAGACATGAATCTCTCACTCTCAGGGGTCTGTGAGAACAACTGTGGATGCATGCAATGACTGATTATAAAAAGTGTGGCCCTGTCAAATACCAATATCAGTCTAACTGTAGCCTACAGTAAGTAATGGGTATACATCTAATTATGTCCAACTTCTGTAGTGACAGCCTTTACTTCTTGTGGTCCCACATACAACCACAACTCACACACCACAGAAAAAAACTTAATACAAATACTGTGGGATGATGTGGCAGTTCTGAAGGCTTGAATTCTTTCTGGACATGTGTGATTAGCTGTAACACGGGTCATCCCTTAGGCATTTTGGGCCAGAGGGTTTTGAGAGTGAGTCATATCCGCACCCACAACAAAACAGTTGTTTTCTGTTTAACCACGATCCCAAAGTGTAAGTCATACTGTAAAGCGGGAAGCATGTTAAATAATCCAGGTGGAGACAGTCAATCACAAGAAAGTCACCTTCAGGGCCTTTAACACTGATCTGTGACCCTGATAAAAGAATTGAAGGGGAGATTTAATCAGTCCGCATACTGATTTGAGTAGACCTGTTGGGGAGGTGTAAAAGGTAATACTGTTATGCTAATTGAATCCCTCTGTGGGATAACGATAACCAAATACAACACAGAAAAACCGCAATACAATGAATGTCTGGGCAACATTCCTGTCTTCAACTACACTGAGTAATCAGTACTCAATGGAAAATCTTATCATATCATAGTTGGTATCATTGTCATCAATAATTAGATTTTTTGGGCTTGTTTTTCTGTTTATTATATTGTTTAAAGTTGTACTAAACCGTATTCATTCTACAGTAACTGATTAATATACACTTGTTAATATTGATGCATCAAATTTATTTACATCTACATTGTTGTAGCTGGTCAAAGTGGAGCTAGTTCTGGTCTGTAGTCCAGTAGTTCCTCACCTAAACATCACTATGAGAAATTTAGTAAAGAAAAAAACTATGCAGAACAAACTTTCCTGACAAAGTGTTCCTGAACTGTTTAAATAGGAACATTCAGTTAATCACTTCTGGGTGGGTTTGGGTTTGTCAGTCTTTCTGTTTTACAATATAATATTTTAATAGTATTACTGAACTTGTTTTTGGTTTTTTTTGGTTTTTTTTTAAACAACACGTACAATCTGTCTTGCAATGTAATGTATCACCTAAATATTATCTACATGATACAGGTACTCAAAAGGTAAACATTGTCAAATAAATAAATGTTTGGATTTAGTTTTACTCCCCTTAGCACCACTTGAAGTTTCTGAAAACAAAACTACATAACGGTTCTTTAAGTAATGATCTCATGATCTTAAGTCAATTTTTAGAAAATGATTAAAAAGGGAGAGCATTTGGTCACTAAAAATATCATTTGGTCACTAAAAGAAACAATTGGATGCTGTTTTTGTGTTGGGTTTGACTTTTAGTTCGCATTTCCTTTTAAGACAACATCACTGGAGACTTAATCTAGAGGTAGACCAATTGTTTCTTTTAGTGACCAAATGATATTGTTCTTTCTTTAGGTGTGTACACAGCATGCCTACAAAATACAGGACATGCAGTGGAGTAAAGAGTAGTGGTGAAAACCACAACCATGTCATACAGGACATGTACAAGGCTGTATCTGAGTGTGTGTGTGTGTAGTTACAGTGATAATGTGACATTAGCAGGAGACCAGGCCGACCTCACGTCTTCATATCAGACAACACAAATACACGGCGACAAGACCTCCATTAAAACACTATTGACTCAATGACGCCATGTATGACTTTTAGTAGTTAAAACAGTCCGTTAAATCTTTATCATCACCCTCAAACGGGACTTAAGTGCGTAATGACGTGTGAGCGACACGAAAATGCGGAACGTCGCAAGCACACTGACGCTCATATGAACTAATAATAATGTATGCTACTAGCTTACATGAACACGAAAAATGACTTACTTTGGAGTTTTCCAACGCAGTGCGTAGTAAAGTCGAGCTCAGTGTGAGGCCAGAAGTCTTGTGTCGTCTTTTCTCCACTGTGTGCTCTCCGGGTCCCACCTAGCTAGCTGTAAACCTAACGGTCCCGTGGAGACTGTCCAGCCCGCTGCTAGTGCTCAGAGGAGGAGGAGGCGCAGTCTGTGTTCAAGTTCAGTGTCCAGGCTGATTTTTACATGTTTCCATCGAGAAATAAAAAGTTTGTTTTTTTCCTTCTGTGAAAGAAGAATAACGGGAAGAGAAACATAAAACTAGCTACCGAGAGCAGACCAAGTGAACGGGTCAATGCGGCCGGAAATCCCCCTCCCCACAAATTTCTTTCTCACTCGTCGTGTGTCGCAGTTTATTTCGTCCCCATGTGTTTCTCGGGAGTCAGTCTCGGTGAGTGGCCGGCCAGAGGTGGAAGTCTGGCCCGCAGAGCAGACGAGCGAAAGGAGCGGACGGAGGGAGGGAGGAGGGAGGGAGGAGGGAGGAGGGAGGGCAAAACGAGGAGGGAGGGACGCAGATGACGTCCACCAAGCTCTCATTCACTCCCTTACACATAATAGCTCACAAATAAGATATTCTTTGCAATGTAAATAATATCACAGTGGGATACTATTAATGTCACTACAGAGTCCTTTAACGTTTACAAGACTCTGCAGTGATTCCAAATGCAATGATTTGGACAGCCTAATCAAAACATTATTATAATAGTAATAATAATAATGCATTAAAGGTGCATTATGTAATAAATCTAAAGCAACTGGCCATAAAATCCTCCTAATATGTCACAGAGACTCAGGAATAATGTTCATATAACAAACTGAACTCACCAACAACAACAGTACAGACAAAATATTTGCATTAAAAAAAATATTTTGCAGACTGCAAATCATGTTTTGGCATGTGGCGCCACCTACCGCCATCTACCAATCATTGCCGTCAGTAGCGTCTCAGCTGCCGAGCAAACACGGGTTGCCAGTTACGTCAGAAAACGAAACCTAAAAGACCTCGGTATTTTGAATTTGAATGTAGTAACTGTTTTTTGGCCACATTCTTACATATGGCACCTTTAACCAATTTCTCAGGAATGAGATTCTGCCTCATTAAGTCAAGATTTTGAACTCAAAATGAGGACTACTGATCCTGACAAGCTTAGTGTTTGTACCACAAAAGTTGTTCTAGGCCCCTTCTTTGACTTGTCTTTTATCCTCAATTTATATATCATGTCTTTTCTGAATGGTTCAACTACTTTTACTCTGGAATCACAGTCAAACTCAGCTCTCGCTTTTGAGCCCTTTTATTTTCTGTAAACCATGTTACCTTAATACACGCTTAGAGCTGCAAGTTTGGTCAATTAATAAAACACACATTCACAGGGAACAATAATAAATTGACAAGTGGTAATAAATCAATTGCATGTCAAATTGCATAATGCAATATACATCTTGAAGAAATATGTGACCTTTCTTAAATGCAAACAGCTGTTGTACTTGTGGCATTTGCAGATTGGCGTGCGTGTGTGTTTGGATATTTCCTTAGCAGTTACCCTTCTCACATTTCTTTTTTTTCAAAAGGAATAGACTAGTTTGCACTCATGACCCATGGACTATTAAAAAGAAGCATGTGAGGGGTCACAGGCTGACATACAGTGCAGTATGACCTCAGGTCTAATTCACCCAGAGGCTGGTAAGGAGCTTGTCTCAGATAGTCAACGAATACACTTGTACGGCAGTTTCAAATAGACAAGATCAGTGAGGTCATTCGTCATGTGAATGTTGACTATTCTGAGAATTTTCCTTTTTTATACTTTGCAAAAGATACATGACATGTTCTTGTAACTAATTTAAAACACTTTACTGGGACAGCCCTTAAAGATAAAAGTATACAACCCCTGACTGCCGATTAATAAGTAGGTGACTTGGCTGCCATTAATGATTATAAAAAGTTGTAAGCATGGCTCTTTAACTCGTGTAGGTGAAAATGGTCTTGACCTCTGAACACACGCTCTGTACTTACCCCCCCTTCTGGTCACAAGATACTTGTGCAATTTAATTCCTCTGGCAATTTTGCATGGAATTATCCTCGTCCAGATTTTAATGGAAAATAACTCAGAAAAAAAACACTTTTTACCACTTTATTTCTTTTCTTTTCTTTCCACACACACACACACACACACACACACACACACACACACACACACACACACACACACGCACACACACGCACACACACACACACATTCTTGTACTTACTGAGGACCAGTATAAATATCTACTTCATGAATGACTTCTACAAAGGACTACTTGGCGCAGTACCATAAAATGTCTGCAGGTGGAGCCTCAGAGCAAAACATGTGTAAAACACCAGGGCTGGATTTTTGAACAGGGTTTTGTTCTATATTGAGGACCTCTCTTAAAAACCGAATATAGCATGTTTACAACCTAAGGAAGTGATTTCAATGAAAAATAAAGTGAGGACCGGCCAAAATGTCCTCACTTCGTAAAAATGACCTCAACTTGTTGGTTAAAAACCCTCACTGGTCCTCAGTATGCCGCAAGAACACACACACACACGCGCACACACTTACACGCACACTCAATAAATCATGTCACAACATTCAGTATGATATTATTTTTTTATTTTAACTTAAAAAGAGAGTGGATCAAAAACAGGATTCAATAAATTAGAAATAAATATAATTGCTGTCATAATTAATACATACAATTGCAAGAGTCTGACAGAAACAGGCCCTTAAAAAGGTTTTCTCTAAAAAATTCTAAAATTAAAATATTGCAACCCACTCAAACCCCTTCTCCCAATAAACAAAATAATTGATAAATTAGTAAATAAATAAAAAATAGCTCAAATATTAAACCTCCCGAATAAAAGTGCAACCCCCCCCCACCCCCACCCCTACCTCCCCAGTGTTTCACCTAAAATCTAAGTAGAAATTTAAAATAGGTTAGTGATTTCCCATTTTACAATTTGGAATGTATTATACCTTTATGTAAATGATGATGTTACTAGTAATAATAATAATAATAATAATAATAATAACAATAATAATAATGATGTTGCTGTGTCCTGTTTAGTGTTTATCTAAAGTAGTATTCTTTTTGCATTTTTTTTCTTGTTTTTTAAATGCTGCTCTTTGTAAACTAAATTATTTACAGGTCATAAGGATTTTCTCCAAAGTCTCTCTAACCTACTCAATTAATTGTCTTTTTTTTTTTCTTTTTTTTTTTTTGCATTTTCCTTCTTTTTTTTCATTATGAAAGATCGGTCCCTCTATATTTGTCACGTAATAGACATGGTATAGACATGATAAAGTCTATTGGAGTGATATATCATCATATTTCCATCAGTTTCCTTCATACACGCTTGGTCCAAGTTGCCTTAACTGAAATCAACACCCTGTTGGCAAACTCCACACAGACTCTGGTCAAACCAGGCTCTCGGCTGTACGGGTAAGATTACTGACTCGTGTGAACTGTGTGTATCTGTGTGAGTGTTGGCAGGTGTGTGTGTGTGTGTATGTCTGTGTTTGTGCACTTGTATATGTACATTTGTATATCGGCCTTGTACCGTTTGAGGTTCAGTGTTGAGAGTGCGTGTGTTTTTCGTGTAAGCATGTGTGTGTGTGTGTGTGTGTGTGTGTGTGTGTGCGACTGCACTCTCTGGACACTCAAAGGTAGCAGACAGTCTGAAAGCACAATGGACCCTGGGATCCCACCTCAGCTGGACTCTGCAGGGTCACCTGTGAAGGGGTGGGAGGGTTTGGGGAGAGGAGGGAGTGACACATAAACATGGAGAGAGGGACAAAGAAGGAGGGAGGACGTGTTAGCGTTATGAATACACAGGAGCTCAACGGCTGATGTTTTACATCTTGACAAACATGCCCCTTCCAATCAAACACAACTCTGGTGTAGGCACGGCTTTGAACTACACTCATAGGCCTTGCAGCAAACTGCACCTCAGGATGCTCCTATTATTATTATTATTATTTCTGATTCAGATCCATAGTGGTGAGTCAAAACAAGAAGGCATCATTCACAGTTGTAAAAAGCTCCGTCTCTCATTACATCATGGTGCTTTAACACATATACACACACACACAGTGTCCGGATCATGCAACTCAATACAGTGGAAATCATTAATTAGTGTCCTTGTGTGATTGGACGTGTGTTTGGAAGGTATGTGCATGTGTGCGTTGATAGTTTCCAGTCTCTCATGAGCATGTGCTGCGCTTCTATGCCTTGAATCATGGCAAGCAAACACTACTACCGACATGCATCACTCTTGGCATTTGCAGTATAGAAATTCTGGGTGACAGTTTGAAACAGACATAGGGGCAGAAGTGTTGGAGGGTTCAAATGCAGGTTTTACTATTAAGGTCCATTTCATATTAACAACTCCTTATTACCCACAAGTAACATGAAGGTTTATGCAAGAGAAACAGAATCCTTTATTTATAGTGTGTGCTGCCATGTCATGGTGCCTCCAAAAAAGAATTTGGCAGCAGCTACACATTTCCTACTTTCATAAAGGTTATTATTATTATTATTATTATTATTGGGGGTTTTGGAGAGTATTACCTAAAACTGAAAAAGATTCTATATTCTCGCTGTGACACAATTCTCCCAGAATTCCTATAGTTGAAGGCTGTTCTCCTATAAGCAAGAGGCACTTGTTTTTCCCCACCATGACAACCACATTACCTTAAAAACACGAGCTAGAGGGATAGAGAGAGAATAGGCTGGGATGGAGAGAAGTGAAGAAAGAGTCTGACGGAGAAAACAAGAAGGAAGAAGGATATACTGGGACCAGAGAAGGATGAGCAGGAAGGAGGGATAAAGTCAAGGGGAGAGGGAGGAAACACCACAAAAGCAGTGAGAGAGGGTGTAAAAGTGGCCAATAAAGAGAAATGAAGGAGCAAAAAAAAAGTAAGTGCCACATTTAACAGTGAAACAAATCAAAATCCTGGGTTACAAACTCAGCCTATCACAGTACACCTCAATGAAATGCATGCTCACCCCAAAAGAAAAGTCTGCTTTCATCATAAAACCTACAAAGGCTTAACTGATCTTTTCTACTCTAAAATGTATTGTCTGTGTTGTGGAGCAGTTTTAAACTAAGATTATGCTGCGTTATTTTCTTTTTATCATGGCCAACGTGGCTTGCTGTTTTTGTATATTGCATAAAACCATGTTTGTTGATGATACTTTTGCAGTAAACTGTACTGCTGCTCTACATTTCTTCACCAGCCCACGATGAAAACCTCTGGACTAAGCCTCTCTATGCAGACACCGATACAACGAAGGTAATGCACTGCTGTATCACACACTAACAGTGTAACACAGACACATATGTACACATAGATGTCCACGCTCACTACTGTACCCAAACAATTTGGTCAAAAAATGATAACACCAAACAGAACACTACAGAAACTGATCAAAAACAAAGCTGCAAAAGAAATAACCAGCATTGCTACAGAATTTTATCAGATGACTATGCAATGATTACGTGTATCAAATATCCAATCCAATCAATTGATCTGAGTACAGTCCTGGCTATTGACAGTTATTGATCAGTATGTGCACAGGTCAATACAAAATAAAGTCACAATGCACCAAACACAGTCTGTGGTCACTACAGCAACAGGACATGCAAGTCAACGCATGGCTGGTTGCTCGAGGTGACAGAAAAAAAATTGCCAAAGGCAACCAACACAGGCAATCAATCGCCACAGCAACCCAAACACAAGCCAACCAATCAACTTACAACAATGTGAGAGGAAGGGGGGGTCAGGGCTTTATCGGTCACTAGGCAACCATTGCCATAGCGATGGGGTCCTCGTGAATTATGATTGGACGGAAGGGTCTTGGGTGAGGTAAGTTGCCGTTTCAGGAAAAGATCAAAACAGCAGGAAAGAAAATTAAAAAAAGATTGTGATAGAAAATAAATAGGAAAACAATATTTTAGTATTTTTCAAAATCCTGGATTGATTGATCTGTTTTTTTTTTTTTTATATGAGTAAGCCAATGTATATTCACTGATATGTCATGTTAAGCCCCGCCTCTTAACGTTTTTACCATCAGTTATCATTACCATGTCAAAGCTATAGCTATCGTTTTCCACGTGTTATTTCACAGTAAGTTAACTTTATTGACCTGCTTCCAAAAAAATACAGCAGCCCACTTCCCTTGGTATTGTGTCATTCGTCACCTCCTGACCACCACCTCACCTTTTAATTTCTTCTTCCTCCCCTCACTTTTTATTTAGTACGGGCGATTGGCATCTTTGGGCCTTTTGAGCTGCACTTTCAGTCTCTTCATGCCGATCTGGAAGCCATTCATGGCCTGGATGGCGGCCTGGGCGCTGGCTGGGTTGTCAAAACTCACAAATCCTGGAACAAGGAGAGGAGATAAGACCTTACATTACCTCTATGTCACTTTCTTTCTCCCATGACTTCTTCGTTTGTCCTTTCCTCCCATTTACTACATCTGCTCTCCCCCTTTCCCCTCCCTTTTTATCCCTCCATCTGTGTGTCTTACCGAAGCACTTGCTCTGGTTGGTGGCACGGTCCACAAACACCTTGGCCGAGATGACATTGCCAAAGGGCAGGAACATCTGCAGCATCTCAGAGTCGCTAAACTCCTGGGGCAGGTGGTAGATGAAGATGTTACACCCCTCTGGACCTAACAAAAACACACACACACGTGCACGCACGCACGCACGAACGCACACACACACAGACAGACAAATTAGCAGGAGTGTAATAAATGACCTTCGGCTGAGAAAACCCTGTGATAAACAACTTTAAATTGAATAGAGGACGGTGGTCCCAGACAGACAGGAAGTCCTATCACCTTCTCTCTGCTGCTGTTGCTGGGGTTGCTGGTGTTGCTGGGCAACCAGTGTTGGCTGCTGGGGGAACGGCTGCCCAACCAATCCATATGCAGCAGGGTACGCCGCTATTGGGAGAGACAGGCAGTAACAAAATCTGATTGGGTAAAAACAACAGGTGGCAACATGACAGTGTCCAATAGAGTCCCTTCACTTGAACTAAAATGTCTCCTGTTGAAGGTGAAAACTATTAACTGTAACAGCTGAATAAAGGGAGTCTGCTAGACAATGACACCAGTGAGTGGAGTCTGGTATGCAGACATCAGGGTTCCCCTTTACTACGCGGTAGTCAATCATGTGAGGAACAACAGGACAAATGGTGTATTAGAAACATTAATCATTGCCAGACATGAGTGTGTGCCTTGTGTTACATTTAAATCAGGAAAAACACAAAAAAAAAAAAGTAATGCAATCTATTGTTCTTTGATAAATGTCCCTCCTTGGCACTACGGCAGTCAAACTAAAGGCAGACACATTGACTCATCCATTTATAATTTCGTAGCCATTTTACATTTATCCATGTATCCTCTCAACACATACGTTAAGACGGTACAGTTAGAAGACGATGTCATCCACAGGTGAGACCTGATTCAGCAGCATCGCTGGAGCATTCAAACGGCTGCATTTAGAGCTAAAAAGGCAGCGCATGTTGTTTGTCGGCCTCATAGTTCTGACTGTTCTGACTGTTCGATCAAGTAAAGTGCTTTTTAACTCTATTTGTTATTATGTGAATCTTCCGTTTGCTCCAAAGACCTTGCAGCATTGTTAAAATAACGTACATCAAACATCATAGTCGAGGCTAATGTGGTAGCAGAATGCAGACCAAACTGACATTTGTCCATCCACCAACCTGTGTAGTGCTGCATACCAGCATACGCCTGTTGTAAGGGGTCCAAAGCTGCTGCTGGACTTTGAGCTGCAGAGTAAAAATTTGAGATAAAATGAAAGAAATTAGGAGAAAAAAACATGTACAGGGAGAATGAATGCATGTGATGCTCCGATAAAGTTTTAATTGCAACGCTCTACATGACTGTAGGGCTGCAACTAACGAGTGTTTTCATCGATTAATCTGTCAATTATTTATGTTCGGTCCATAAAATCTCAAACCTGGTCAAAACCTGTCTTTGTTTGTCCAAAATGATTCAGTACTTTTTTATGGACTTATAAGGGGCAAAGAGACCAGAACATATTCACATTTAAGAAGATGAAAAATCAGAAAACTAGTTTTAATTCTTTAAAAAAAAACCCACTGATTTATCAATGATCAAAAACGATTAATTTAGTAATCTACTAATCAAATAATCGTTGCAGCCCTACACGACTGTACACTCTGAGAAATAAGGGTTCCAAAAGGGTCCTTCTACAAGGGCTGAGGTTCTACCTGGAACCATTTGCGTCTGAAAAACACTTTCCCGAAGAAAGGGTTTTTCAAGGGTTCTTGGTAACACTAATGGTTCCTGAATAAAGGATTTTAAAAGGGTTCTTGGTGGAACCTTTATAAAACGGTTCTACCTGGAGCCAAAAAGGCTTCTCCTACGAGGTCAAGCAAGCGAAGAACCTTATGTGGTTCTACTTAGCACTTTTATTTCTAAGAGTGTATACCAGACTTTGCTAGAATACCTTGATATGGGTGGACGCCGTTGGTGTATAATGTTTCTGTTGCTTGTTGTCCATTGGTCGTGGCCGGCAAACTGCTGTAACCGTTCACTCCGATTGGTGGAGGGAGAGCTGGTAGAGGTGTTGCTGCAATAGTTGGTGGAGTGTTTGTACCTACAGACAAATCATACCCCAGACAATAAAAGGCTCTCTTTCATTGCAGCTCTTTAGCTTGCTATAGTCATGGAAAAATACTGTGATTAAAAAAAAACCCACCCCATGATAGCTCAGTATTTTTGATAAAACACCTACATAACAACTGCTGGTCATAATTAAAACAAAAACATACATTTTGTGCCATAACATTACAGGCGGCGACAACAATATGTTCTGTTCGACACAGCACAGCACCTTTTTTAAAGTGACCATAAAATCCAAGTGTGCGTCTGTGTGTGTGTGTGTGTGTGTGTGTGAGAGAGCCTACCCGAGGATGGTGTGATGGGTGTAATGGGTGTGGCAATGATTCCGTTGGCATTGAGTGCCGCCATCTGCTGCATCTGTACGGCAGCAACTGTTGCCACAGGAGACAAGTATGCTGACTGGGCAACCAGGGCCTGCTGTTGGACAAGCTGTAGACAAGGGAAGGAAGCAGACAGAGAGGAAAGGGAAGGAAGGGAAAAGGAGGAAGGAGAGGAAGTGAGGGAGGGACAGAGAGAGAGAGCGAGAGAGAAGACAGATGCAGTTCAATAGATATGGAAAAAAAAAAGAGAGAGAAAGAGGTAAATGAGAAGAAGGAACATGGAGAGGGAGGGATGCAGAAACAGATGAATAGAGATCTAATTACAAGGCCATTATGTCCAAAGTCAGTAGGTTAATGGTTGTGTGTTGCGGGAAAGCTAATGTCAGATGACGTATGCTCTGTTGTCTGTGTAATAACATTAGCCCCAATTAGACCACTGATAGCCTCTTCAAACTTATTACATCCTTTCATAAGCACAGAACTCCCCTCGCAAACTTGCCGTCTTTGTGCTACGGTGAACGTTTGTGTGTGTGTGTGTGTGCGTGCACTGCTTGCCTGTGCATTGACCGCCTGTGTGTAGGCATTGTAGGCGGGGTAATTGAGGGTCATGGGGCTGAAGATCCCAAGCTGGGAGGCCACCTGCTGCATCCTCCTCAGCCCCCGCTCCTTCTCCGTGTCAGCAAACTTCACCACCAGACTGGACGATGCTCCCTGCGAAGGAGAGCGACGGAGACAGAGCTAAGCATCGACTGCACTTACAAGTTAAGTTATGCGCTATCGTCTTTCTGCGTTAATGGGACCGGTCATTCATTCATTTTCTCTATTAATTTAATGCTTTTTACAGGTCACATGTGGCTTAGGTCCTACAGCAGCATATAGAGGACACCCTGGAGTGGACCACAGCAAATGTATGCTTCAATTACGTACATTATTGCCTACATCAAAATTAAACTGTCTCCCCTGACTCATTCACATGTCCATCGAGGACGTCTTTGTCCTATCTGTCTCATGTAGGCCTGGTTTTAATCATTTATGTTAATACTACAGCTGGGCAATATGGCACATAATAATATTCATAATATTAATCATGATCACAATAAAATGTCACATAATTAATAACTGAATTTGGCTCATCAGTGAAAGTTGAACCAGTTAATTGTGGCTTTAAAGTTCTTTATGGACAGAAAACGCAAACACTTCTGAAGGAAAACATTTAATAGCGATTATGCGTTATGAATTAAAGTGTTTACACAGTGCATCATACACATATAATCTGAACCTCTGTCATGCTGATATTAAAGGTGCCATATGTAAGAATGTGGCCAAAAACGGTTACTACATTCAAATTCAAAATACCGAGGTCTTTTTGGTGTCGTTTTCTGACGTAACTGGCAACCCGTGGTTGCTCGGCGGTTGAGACTCTACTGCCTGCAATGATTGGTAGACGGCGGTAGGTGGCGCCACATGCCAAAACATGATTTCAAAACATAAACATGATTTGCAGTCTGCAAAATGTAAAATCATTTTTAATGCAAATATTTTGTCTGTACTGTTGTTGTTGGTGAGTTCAGTTTGTTATATGAACATTATTCCTGAGTCTCTGTGACATATTAGGAGGATTTTATGGCCAGTTGATTTAGATTTATTACATAATGCACCTTTAAGGAAATGTATATTTTGTTAGCGAATTATTTCTTAGCCCTGTGTCATACAGTATACACACGACTTACAGGCATTGTGCGGCTTCCGTGCAAGCTGTTGATAGCAGCCTGGGCTTCAGCATGTCCTTGGAATTTTACAAAAGCACACCCTGCAACAAAACACACACACACACTCATGAAATTGTTAATTATTACTAAATAAAACAAGGCCATATGTGGGATCTTTTTTGTGTTTTACCTTTGCTGGTGCCGTCGGGTCCTCTCAACACAGTACACTCGTCTATGCTGCCAAAAGCCTCAAACAGCCTTCTGACATCCTCGTCGCTCTGTTGTTTACCCAGCATGCCGACAAACAACTTCCTGTCCTCTGAGGGAACGACAAGGACATATGGGATTACAAATACAAATCTCATTTCCCATAAACTGGTCACACATTCAATGTCACATCTGTAAACACAGTGGTAATGGAAGGCGAAATGTCTGTGGAGGGCGACACTTTTTCTCTCCACCAGGGAGCAGTATTGTCTACAGAGAAAAGTCACGAGAGGGGCGTGTGGAAATGTGGGCGTGTGCACAAGCGTGTTGTCTTACTAAAAACACCAAGAACCCTCCAAGAACCATTGACTATGCTTCTACTCTGATGCAGCCTGACAACCGAGTATGTGTGTGTGTGTGTGTGTGTGTGTGCGTGTGTGTGTGAGTCTTACCTCCTCTGCCCTCGCTGTCAGCTGGTTTTACCTGGATTGGCCGGTTCATCTGAGGGAAAGAAACAACAACGTCAACACAGATGGTCAACACAAACAAGTCTCTCTTCGTTAATCTCACTACAGGAGACCTCTTCACTTACAGAACATAGTTATTACATTTGTTCAACTGTTTTACTGATTCATAAAGACAATGCATACTATTATAATACTACTAATACTATAATACTTCTGTCTTTGACCAAATGATTAGCATCGAATAACATATGAACTGACAAATGATTTGGTTCCAGAATTAATTTGTGTTTCTTGAACGAAAAGTTTAAAACATGAATCATGTGCATGTGTGTTTGGAAACACTAACGAATCAGCAGAGGCGCAGCTTGTGAACAGGCAGGGCAGGCAACTGCTTGGGGCCCCGAGCTGATAGGGGGCCCCCAACACTCGGAGCCTGAGGGCTGTTTTTACTGAAATGTGCAGTGACCAGCCGCCTCCCCGTCCCCCTTAAACAACAATGGGCGATTTGCAATGACATCTCAGTAGGAAACCTCCCTAAAGGGGCCCCACCTCACTTTAACCTGTGTGAAGTTATCGTTCTGCAAGTTGGAAAATGAAGAGGATTATTTACAGTGTAATGCATATCTTTTTTACTCAGTTTATATATGTTTTTTTCAGTTATTTACAGTATTTTATTGTTCTTTATATTTAAATTGTTTTATAATGTGGGTTCTTTACAGTGTAATGTATTTTTTTTACTAAGTTCATATAGTTTTTTAAAAGCTATTTACAGTATTTTATTGATCTTTACATTTATATTTTCACATACTTTTTAATTAAGTTTTTCCATGTTATTTCATTCATTTCGGAAAAAAATTATATTTTGAACTCATACATTTTTCGTTGGTGTCAGACTATTTGAAACATAATGGTGATGAACACTGGTTGGAAGGAAGGGCCCCCTGGGAATTTTTGCCTAGGGCCCCTACAGACTCTAGAATCGCCTCTGTGAATCAGAGTTAGCAGGTGACAAGTGTGCCTCAACTCACAGGTTACTCTATTTCTGTGACTTACTCTCTGACTTCACACACACACACACACACACACACACACACACACACACACAAGCACACACGGAATAAAGCGGGGATTGAAAAGTGATGAGATTAAGAATACAGGCCAGCTGATCTGGATTACAGAAGAACTAAGGATTAGATGAGAGACAAGAGTTGGCTGAGATGGGGGGAGAGAGAGAGAGAGAGAGAGAGAGAGTGTGTGTGTAGTGGGATGAGATGACAAGTGTGTGTGAAGTGAACCGGTGAAGTCAGCTAAAAATAAAAGGATGGAGAATGTGAGACTGAGCGAGAGAGAGTGAGAGAGTGTGTGTGAGAGAGAGAGAGGGGCCTGGGGGACCCCGACCGACTTCAACCGTGTAAAAAGGGCAGGTGTATGACCAAGAGGAACCCGGGGAGTCAATGGAAAACGCTGGTAAAAGTAGACTGAAACAGAGAGACCACGAGTGGGAGGATGAAAGCAGAGCTGCCCCTGAGAGGATGATTCAAAAAGAATAGAAAGAGGAAAAAAAAGAGGGAGGAGGGAGGAGCGGGGCGTGATTCAGTCGTGACTTGCTGTCTAAAAAAATGTCACGACTACAGAGATCCATTGCCTACAGTGTTAATGCATGCATGCGCACACATATTCTGAATGGCTTACGCTACACACCTACACATTCACGCACAGGTTTGTCTCTCTCACACGCACACACACACACACACACGAGGGCATGCACGTCCAGAAACACACACACACACTGTGCTTAGTCATAGCACTGTGGCAACGAGACAAAGTGTTAATGCCAGAGGGATGCGGTGGGGGAGGAGAATAATGGCAATGAAAAGAGAGTGGAAGTGAAAGGAAGGGAGAGATGGAAAAGGATAGAGGAGGCATGGAGCAAAAAAGAAAAGAGAAGCGTGGTGAAGAACTAAGAGACACTATTACACAAACGCATACGATGCAGCAACACGTTATCTCAAGCCAAGCTTTATAACTCTGCAAAACCGAATCAAGACAACCATCTTTCATTTTTTTTTAAACAAACATTGGTATCAGTCAGGCTCAAGTTTAAAGTCCATCTCTCTGTTGTGACAGATGAATTAACGCTCTGTTTCCCCCGCCAGTCAAAATGTGATTTGTTCGGAACAATAGTGGTTGAATTACTTGGCATCTGTGAACAGGGAGGGACGGGTAGCATATGAGAAAGGCGATGGAACGGAGGGGAAAAAAGGAGGGGATGAGAAGGAAGAATTGAGAAAGGTCCCAGTGGGGTGTTAAGGCAATGTAATGAAGCTGGTAATTGAGGAGAGGGCAGAGCAGAGAGAGACTGATCCATACATTTGATTAATCGGCTCTAAGCTGTCACCACAAAGCTATTGATCGAAAGGCAAGGCCATCACACAGTCGGAGGCTCAAACCCACACAGATGCACACACACATCTGCATGCATGCTCACATAAAACACACACGCACACAGAGAGGACGCACAAGGTCTGCAATGGAAGGGATGATGTACATTTTTAACCTCACGCCTTTATTGACTCGAGCTGTCAGCTTATACATAAACTTAGAGAAAATACACCCACACACACACACTCTCCGCCCTCGCAGTTTTTCTGCGACCTTGAATTCACGCCGTCCGTCCATGCATCATCCATTCATCCATCCATCCATCCACGCACCATCCATCCGTCCGTCCGTCCATCCATCACATCGGTCCTGGTGTTATTGCTGTCCATCCAGGCTGTCATCCATCTTTGCTATCTACTCATCGATCAGTCCCGTCTTGTTCATTGATTTCGGGGCTGTGTCGTACAGCAGGCTGATTGTAGCAAGATTTGTGTCCACTAACCCTTTCTCTATCCTTCCATCCATCCATCACGCCCTCCATTTCTTCCTTCATTAGTCCTATTCAAGCTCATCCGTGTGAGCGTAAAACAGTCTGAACAGTAACACCTAATGAGTACAGACCATGCCTTATCAATCAATGCTTATCACTCCGTCTGAGTATTTGTGTGTGTGTGTGTGTGTGTGTGAGTTTGAAATTTCATATGTAAGGAAAGATGGGAGTAAAAAGGTGAGGTGGAGGAGAAAAATCAGATGGCGAGATGTGTACACTGGTGTTATAAAAGACAACATAATCGCATCGGAAAATTGGCATGGCAACCGGCTTGTTGTCATGGCAATCGTATGACGGCACACTGGATAGGTAAACAAGGATGCTGGTTGCCAAGGGCGACTGCTGTGCTCTTTGGATAAACAAAGAAATCTGTGCTGCAGGATGGTTCGCTGGCTGCACGCCGTTTAATTTTCTGCTCCTATGAGTTGTAAAGATACGAGACAAATGAGCAGCGAGTATCAGTAAAAAAAAAAAAATGGATGAGAACAAGGGAACTGAGCAGGACAGGAAATATTAGAGTATAAAGAAGAGTTGTGAAGGAAGGAAGGAAGGAAGTGCGAGATGGCTCAGAGCAAGAGAAAGAGAAGGTGAGGGAACTGAATCTATATTATAGCACAGTAATTAAAATTCCCTTGAGCCCAAGAGAAAAATGCAAATAAAGTTCAGTCCCTGCGAGTCAGTTACACAGTCTTTTTTTTTTTTCTCTCTCTCCAACACACATGAACGGCCACATGCTCCCTTCGACTCAAATTATTCTCTAATTACTCACGTTCCAATTAAGACTTAATTAACAGTAACCATCTGCAAACGTGTGCGCGCACACAAGGAGCCGGCTGAATACAGTAGCACGCTTTCATCCGTCCTGCTGCATACTAAGAAGCCCCTCGCTAAGAGAGTTTCTGCATCTCTGAGGAAAAGCGGGGTGGTTTCGTACGTGAGCAGCAGCGGCGCGGCGATGCGCGAGAGGGGGCGAGATAAGCGTGATGTACGATTGCGTGTGAACTTGCGTGACCACGTCCGCTCCAACACACATGGACCTTACCCCCCCCCCCCCCCCCCCTGCATGCAAACGCTGCTCCATTTGCATGCTGCGGTGCTAACACACAAATACAAACTCAGTACATGTCACTCACAGGAGCATGCATATGCAAGCGTACAAGACACTTTTCCTCTACACCCAGAACACCCATCCCTTTGTGCTCACAGACACAAACACACACACACACACACACACACACTTTAAGTTAATCTTACTCCCTGCGGTGATGCAGAGAGGATTGTGCCAGGATTAGGGGATATTAAATCCTTGGATTATCCAATCAAATTGTATTCTACCACCTCCCCCCCCCCCACCATACAAAATCAGCGGAACAAACCATTGCAGCACATCAAGGGAAGGAGGGGGTAGTGGGTGTGTATATATAAACATGTCTGTGTTCATACACTATTTGGATCATGGATTAAATTAGGGTGTTGAACCAGTGTTGACATTTTTGCCAACAAAACAGTTGAAGGTGGTAGTCGACTAAAACAGAAACGCAAAAGTGATTACAGTGCACACACAGCATGACAAAAGACAACTGTGTGTGTGTGCGTGCACATGAGGACACTGACAATAAAGCATTCCCTCGCACCTTAACCAGAACCTTAACAATCAGAACTAAATCCCTGACCCTTGACCTAAACCTAATTCTAACTCTAACACTAACCCTAAGAAACAGCTCTTAACCCCCAAAAGGCCCTTTAAATGTCCTCACTCCCTATGGATTATATATTTCTTGGTCCTCACAAAGATACACATACAAGAACACGCACACAAACAGACAGACACTTCCCTCTTCATTCTGCCTCTGAAACACTCCATCTACATCATTTTTAGACTATTTTCCAGAGTGGAGAAAGAAAAGAAAACTTTTTATTTTTTTTATATCCGTTCTATGCTATTTCTCCCTCTTCCTCTCCCCAATCCATAAATCCCCTCTTTCCACTCTCAGCTCCATAATCCCTCCACAGCCTGACATAGGCATCTCTCCTTCTTTTTTTTTTTTTTTTTTTATCATTTTCCATTCCCTCTCTCCCTGTTTCTCCCTCAATTTCTTTCACTTTCCTTCCTTCGCATCCCGTTAGTCTCACTTTTGCTCTCTCGCTTTCTAATTTCTGATAACATCATTATCATCATCTTCAAACTGTTCTTAATTCCTGGTTTAATGTTGTTGTTTTTTAAAGGAAGACATTGAAATATATAATAATAAATACATATGTTTTAATTGCTGAAGGAAAAGACCCTTGTTTCTGCTCAGTAAAAGTGAAACGGGTGACAGGACGTACATCTTTAAGAGACTGCTAGTAAAACAGTGTCATTTTTGAATATCGTTTGGTACCAATGTGCCCACGTTTCGGTCCTAACCGTTGGCACCGTCACACGTTTGACGAGAACAGAACAATCATAGGTATAAATGTGATAATTATACAAGTAGGAACATTTTCTGCTCGAACAGACACAATCTCTGATGTTCTAATTGTTTCAGCTGGAGCTGAATCAGAGCGGATGGACAATTAAATTGCAATTTGTGAACAAACGCCAAAAGTGAATATATTCCGTTTTCCTTTTGTGAACATCTACTGAATGAAATGTGTGTGTGTGTGTGTGTGTCTTTTGTTTGTTGTTTATTGCAGTGGACTCCATGCACCATTTGCTGACCTTCAATAAACTCACTTTAAACATTAGGTCTAATACATAATGTACACAAAGGCAGAAAGATGCATTTAGTTGTCTGTAGTCATGTATCATCTTTAAAATGAAAACTCTATAATATGTTTTTAATGTTGTGCGTTAGAGTCCAGTGAAGGTGGTCAGATATTACGGTGTGGTTGTGTGTGTGTGTGTGTGTGTGTGTGTGTGTGTGTGTGTGTGTGTGTGTGTGTGTGTGTGTGTGTGTGTGTGTGTGTGTCTGTGTGTGTGTGTGCTGTGACAACTCTCTGCAAAAGCTGAGTTTGTGGCTCTCAGTCACAGCTGGATGAAGATACTGAGATATGACAAATGGAGAGAGTGGGGAAAAAGGTGGAACAGCCTGGCAGCACTAGCGCTCTACTCCACCTCTCTCCCTTTCTCTATCACGCCACGTTAAAGGCTGTGCATCTCCCCGGTTACCTAGCAACATGGCATCTCGCTCGGCTCGGTTGCCAAGCGACGGGGCCCTGCAACCATAATACGAGCTCCTGTGTGGCCCATCCCCCCCCTGCTCTCATCCCACCTTTCTCTGTCTCTCTCATTCCATTCTTCACACCTGAGAAGTCTGCCCTCCTTCTCCTCCACTCTGTACTTTATCTGGCAGTTAACCCTTTATCAGCCTCTCTGCTGGAGCGTGGATTACCAACATATTCTCCCCTCTCGCGCGCTCTTTCGCTCTCTATCACTCTTCACAGAAGTGGAACCAAACCATGCATAAAGCAGAACTAACTACCCTGTTGATCCCTATAATATGATGCCGTTTTTGTCAAACCCCAATGAGAACATCCTGCATACAGCAGTGGAGCACTCACTGAAATTTGATCCTCTGGATTTAGTCCAATATAATCCAACAGCACTATAACGGATAACTATTAGACCTATGCACTCAGACCCTCTTTCTATTTTCAAAAGTGTAAGTCCTTTGGGAAATGAGCTGGTGAATTAAAGAGGCTGCTCAGAGCCATACAAATTCACAACGGCAAAAATCTTATATTTACTCAGATTACACTCAATATGAAGCCAGTGACACATTTTCAGATGCTCTAACTGTTACATTGGAAAATCAGCCCATACATTTAAGGCTAGGTGGATACACAAAATGGCTTAAATGGAAGGACACATCACACCGACTTCTACTGTTTTTGTCCTTTGATAGAAAAAAACATTCATTTATTTAATTTAACATTGATTTATTTGTTAATTTTAGGAGGATCCAACTCAAGATGCAAATGAGATTATATGATTTTTATGCTGTAATACGGCCAGATTAGCTCAATTATTTTACAAATTCTCCATGATTTTATTTGTTACTTGTCCTTTTAGGTGATTGATTGAAAACAGTTTAAGGGAGGTCATTTTTAAATAAGTAAAATTTAAACATGTAGATGGATACAGGGAAACAAAGGGCAAATCAGCATATAATATGTGTGACATGTCCAGATTAATTGGAGGTTGTATCCTAATCTCAACCCAAGAAACCTCAACACACAAATTCAGGTTTGCACAGTCTTGCATGCAACTATCTTAAAATCTAAATCAAAGAACAAGCCGATAACAGGCTTAAATATAAACCTTAATCCTTAATTTCACTTGGCATTTAACCCACATCCATGACTCAAAAGTGTGCTATCAACACAA